>NC_026002.2:55084175-55133206 GCF_000442705.2 Elaeis guineensis | reverse complement strand
TTGTCAGACCTAGGTCCAAGTTTGTCTGTGACTAATCGTTTGACATAGGCCGGGCACCCCCAGACCCTAAGGTGTGAAAGTGTTGGCTTACGTCCCGTCCATATCTCATATGGAGTTTTAATTACAGACTTACTTGGAACCCTATTTAACAGATAACAGGCCGATTCGAGTGTATATCCCCAGAAGGATATCGGCAAGCTAGCAAAACCCATCATGGATCGGACCATGTCTAACAAAGTCTGATTCCTCCTTTCAAACACACCATTATGCTGTGGTGTTCCTGGAGGAGTCCATTGGGAGAGAATCCCATTCTCTCCTAGATATGTGAGAAACTCACTAGAAAGGTATTCTCCTCCTCGATCAGATCGAAGAATTTTAATGCTCTTCCCAGTTTATTTTTCTACTTCACTTCGGAATCGTTTGAACATTGCAAATGAATCCGACTTATGTTTCATCAGATAGACATATCCATATCGGGATAGGTCATCCGTGAAAGTTATGAAGTAGAAATATCCACCTCTAGCACTTGTGCTCATGGGTCCGCATACATCAGTATGTACTAGGCCCAAGAGCTCAGTAGCTCTCTCACCTTTTCCAGTAAAAGGTGACTTGGTCATTTTACCAAGAAGACAGGACTCACAGGTTGGAAGTGATTCACAATCACTTACTTCGAGGATTCCCTCTTGAGTCAACCTGTTTATTCTGTTCTTGTTTATATGACCTAGCCTACAGTGCCATAAATAGATATCTGACACACTATCTAATCTAGGGTGCTTGCTAGTAGAATAGACTCTTATCAGGCTTGACCTTTTTGGTCTGACACTGCACAGTTGTCCTAGCCTGAACTTGCACCTTCTTTACTTTCTTCTTCTTGTTCTTCTTCCCTTTCTTGAAGGGTCGAGAACCAGAAGATGAACCTCCCACTAAGTTCACCGACTCCTTATGGAGTTGGTGATCTTTCTCAAAGTTCTGAAGTAACCCCAGTAATCCATGGTAGTTTACTTCAGGCTTTGTCATTCTATAATGAGTGAGGAATGGGAGATAAGACTTGGGCAGCGAGTTCAGTATTGCATCTTTCCCAAGCTGCTCATGCAAGGGAAAGCCGAGCTTGCTCAATCGTTCCATCAGCTCGATCATGTACAATACATGATCAGTGACAGAGGCACCATCCCGCATTTTGATGTTGAAGATGGCACAACTAGTCTTGTGCCTCTCCACGTCATCGGGTGTGCCAAAGGCATCCTCCAACACTTGAAGCATGTCCTTTGGCTGAGCCGTCTCGAATCTGCGACTGAACTCGTCGCTCATGACAGCTAGCATGATACAGCGCACCGTGGTCCGGTCACTGAGCCACTTCTGGTAAGTATCTCTGACTGTTCCACGTGCATTGACAGCTGGCTCCTCAGGTGCAGGATCCATTATCACATATAGGATCCGTTCATGCTCCAGGACTATCTTCAACTTTCGGTACCAGCTATCGAAGTTGGGTCCCACCAACTTATCATTGTCCAACAATGATCGGAGCGATAGGAAAGTGGCCATATTTGCACAAAGGAGAACCATAACCTAATTAGTAATTGATTCATTAAACCTAAAGATTTGGACTTTAATCAAAAGGTTTCTCCCACTATTTTATTCGAATTGGTAGCCTCTACCTCCAATTCGAGGAATTACCCTAATTCCTTAGCGGGTACTAGAATCTACTTAGACTGCACACAAGCCCAACTTTGGTTGGCCAACCCATGTACATCTAGAGGTAGGTTCATAACCAATTGTTTCTCTAAACAATTTCTAGTAATTTTAATTTTGCCCCAGAAACCTAATTAGTAGGCTTTGGCCTCCACTGTAAGGATCCGGTTAGGTCCAACCATTAACATGATCATACTTGGTGTATCTAACCAACGAATGATTAAGCCCAACTTTGGTTGGCTCACCTAACCACCATTAGAGAGATACTTCCAAGTCATCATATGATGAGTGATAATTTCATTAGTCAACAAGCACCAGGCCTTTGGGTCTGCAATGATTATTGAGTTAATGGACTCATTATCAAACACCTTAATGGGAGGCTATGACTCAGTTATCTCCATAACTTTATCATTTTAAGGACCTAATAATTTTAGAAGATTTAAATAATATAGAGGATAAAGTCAGATGAACCAGCTTATCATGATCCTCCCACTGGCTTCACCAAGTCAGCTTAAGGGAGACCAGGGCTGGTCTAGGAGCACCTAAATCAGTCACACTGATTTACCTAGCTGAATGGGTCAGCTCGAATAGTCAAATGATCCGATCAAAACATAATTTCACCAAGAGGCCAGGTAAGTTCGATCAGTGGGAGGGTCTGCCAAAGCTTGCCTTAGACACCATCAGAAATGGCCAGGTAAGCGGGCTCCCAATTAAAAACCACCGGTCTGGTTTACCTTAGACACCAACTGGTTTAATTAGTTTTGATTAGATCAACCTAACAGTTCGTGCTAGACCGCTTAGCCAAAAATCAAGTCCATTTGGTTCTCATTAAAGACATGGACTTGACCAACTACAACTATTGTAATTGATCTAGAGAATCCTTGACCTAATCTAAGACAACAATTGATTAGATTTAGTCAATTCTCTAATTAAGTCCATCTTTAATCTAACCATAGGTCTAACCCAATTAATGGACCTAATTTCCACTAACCCATTAACCCAATGTGTTATGATTTGTGTCTTAGGTTCTTCAATTCACAATCTTAGAACCTAATCAAACAACTTCTTAATTCTTAATTAAGTTTTGGGCTGAGGGTTGGGTTTGGCTTTTCAAAAAATTATTTTCATATTTGTAAAATAATTTTACAATATAATTCTATTAATCATATTGCATGTTTGATTCATAATCAAGATGCAAGTGAAATAAACATGAAACTACTTTAGATCTAATCTAAACAGGTTCATGTAATTGAAACAATTTCAACTTTAAATAATTTCTTTGCATAAAAATTATTAACAAAGAGATTTTATTTCAGATTTAAACATCTTTTAAATCTAATAAATCATAAATTTAATCTAGATCATATCTAATAAATTTATGATTAAAGATAGATCTACACAAACTAGGACAACCTTTGCACTGTAAGGGGTAAACCTTACAGCAGGACAACCTTGCAGTTTGTGATTGATCTAAAATTTTAATTTCAGATTTAATAATCAGATTATAAATTAGATCTAATCTAAAAAATAATCTAAGCATGTATAAATAATCATGTAATAAAGAACCTGGCTCTGATACCAATTGTAGGAACCAGATCTAGAGTTTCAGGGTTAGATCTTGAAACTTTTTCAAGATCATACAGCGGAAGACTAAAATAAATCAAAATTTATTTTTTAAGATCAAAAAATCTCTAGATCTAAGATCCTATTACATGATTATTACATAGCATTAAATCAAAAATTAAAATATATATAAATATAGTATGAACTACATGTTGATCATATCAACATGTTTCTATACTAGCTACATCTAATGTATGTATTAAATAATAGATCAGATCTATTACCTTGCAAGTTAGATGCTCTAACCTCACTGATCTGGGCTTAAGGATGATGTTGCAAGCCGCACACACATCCGGCCTCTAGGAGTCATCCACACGAGCCCACGAATCTCGATCAGAAGTCCTGCTTCAGGAAATCAGCACAGTATGCTAGTACTGCGCTGATCCTTCTTTGATGGTTGATCAGGTGCCTCCTTCTTCTTGATTTAGACTCTTCCAAAGATGAAAAGTAGAAAGAGGAGTTTCAAATCTGAGACACTCTCAGAAAACTCAAGATGGAGGGAGGAAAGATATGAAAACAAAAACCCAAGAAGAAGACCCTCTTCTTCTTCACGTTTTTCTCTCTAGACACCCAAACTTGCATCTTTTATATCTCTACGACCCAAAGGTATTTCTCTCTAATTTTTGGATGGTAGAAAGGCCTCTCAAATATCTATCTCTTCTTAAAATTTCACGAAGAAACTCATCTTATATAGAGAGATATGATAGAGTCCTTGTCTAGGTCAAACACCTAGTCAAGGCTTATCCAAACATGGCAAGTAAAGGGATGCCCAACTCTTGAGCACCTCCTCCATATTTTCATGCATGGATCACCAGAAAAGGGTGTACAATGTAAACCCTAAAAGCCATGAAAATTCCAAAAAAAATTTAGATAAATTCGGTGCAAAATTGAAAGAGTTTTGGATTTCTAAAACTCTATCTCATAGAATTCGAAATCCAAACTTATTCCTTTTAGATTTGATCCAAATCACCTTCCATGTAAGAAAGAAGAGAGGAGACCTTTTGTGAACGTGGGAGAGATCTGAGAGAGGGCTTTTGTCGTACAAAATAAGTGGAGATTGGCGTTGAATAAGAGAGAGGGCATGGAGAAGGCTTATGTGGCGCAAGGTGGAATCCTAGTCCTACTAAGATTCTGTCTCATAACTTGTTTTAATTTGGTTTTCCAAACCAAATCAAATCAAAATTAGATCAACCCAATTAAAATAGGTCTTAACCTAATTAAGAACCTAATTTAATCAGATTAAATTAGATTTAAATCTGATTTAATTTTCTAATCAAATTAGAAATTAGATTGACCCAAGTCCTAGTTGAACTAGGACTAGTCTTTCCTTGCACTTGGCTTATCCAATAAACCAATTGGACTTGATCCAATCAAGCCCAAACCAAATCTAATTAAATTATATTTAATTAGACTTAATCTCAGCCCATTGGCTTAATCAAATTAAGCCAATTAGCAATCAAATTGCTAATCGATCCTCCTGCAACACTTGCACTGGGTTAAATGTCAATCGTATTGATTATTTAACCCTATAATGATTCTTAATCATTGATCAACCATCCGATCGGATCATGAACTCTAATGTGTGTGACCTCATAGGTCCGAACCTAAGTCGGTAGCATAGAAATAAATTTCTATACCAATCGAAGTGACCATCTAGCAATGGTACCCGACGTCCGGATAGGTCGAATGTGTAGAACAACATCCTTAGAACCCATGTGGATATAGTTTTCATATAATTCATCCCCTTGACCAAAATGATCATAGGATACCCCAGAGCTCAACTGTCAACTCTGATCAGGTTGTCCACATTGTATTTCAAAATATCAAATCCATCTGATGGATTACCCTGGCCAAGGTTTTGCTAAATTGAAATACAGCGACTCATTCTTCTCCAACTCTTGGAGTAGTCAATCCCATCTCGATCACACTCTGACTTCGCAAGTACTTGACTGTGCCCAGAAGCCTTCCGTCCCTGAATTAGAAATTCAGTTAGTCCAGTACCAAAGCACAGTGAGTTGCTTGCAAGTCAATGAGGCGATCTCAAGTCTAAGGGACATTTATACCTATATGCCATCAGAGACATTCTCGACAGCAGAATGCTCTGGAGTTGGTCACGTTCAATGATGATGTACCCTTACATCTCACCTGTATGCCATACCAGTGTCTCCACACTCCTTGGTTAAGAGGACAACCAACCCATATGGCCTACAGCGACCTATGCTTGATAGAAGCTGTCGTCCTTATTAACAGCCTATCATTTGGTCGTGAACAGTTTTAAGGACTAATCGATAAATCCTCTCTTTATCAAATCTAAATAGTCCTAAGGACTTCATCATAACAACGGAGTTCATTAGAAGATGAAAGCTTATGATGAAGATGCCAAATATATTTTATTTATTAACAAATCAATTACAATACTTGGTTGCTTAACCGTCAACAGCTTGATGATTGGCTTTTTGGGACACATTTCCCAACAGCCCTGGCTCTGTGGACCGACCGACCGATCCACCATACATCGGAGGTTATTTTCTTTATTTTTTTAGGGTATTTTAGCTCCATTTTTGCTCTGATTTTCTCTTGAAAAATTAGAAAAAATATGCATTAAATTCTTTAAAAATTTCTCTTCATTTTGATACTTAAATTACTTAATTAAATTAACATCTATTTTTTTTATAAATATATCTATTTTCATATTTTTTTCAAAATCATTTTATTTTTAAAAAAAATTCCATAAATTCATGAAATTAGGATTTTTAAGAAGATGTTAGCACCATAAATTACCAAAAATACCTCCAATAAATATAAAAATATACTGCTTATCACCGACCTTGAGGAGACCTTCAGCGTCCTTCGAAAATATAAGATGAAGCTGAACCCAGCCAAGTGCACTTTTGGAGTAACCTCAAGAAAATTCTTAGGCTTTATGGTATTGGAGCACGGGATCGAAGCAAATCCGAAAAAGATTCGTGCCATCCAGGAAATAACCATCCCGAAGTCAATAAAGGAAGTTCAGCACCTTATTGGGAGAGTAGCGGCTCTAAATCGCTTCGTCTCAAGATCGGTCGAGCGGTGCCTACCTTTCTTTCAGACTCTCAAGCAGCCGAAGAGCTTCTGTTGGACCACTGGATGTCAGCAAGCATTCGAAGAACTAAAGAACTACCTCGGCTCATCTCCACTATTGACAAAGCCCAAACCTGGAGAGAAGTTGTTTCTGTACCTTACGGTCTCCCCTGTGGCTCTCGCAGTAGTTCTGATTAAGGAAGAAGCAAAAATTCAACTACCGATCTACTACATAAGTTGAGTATTGAGAGATGCCGAAACTAGGTATACTAAGTTAGAGAAACTAACTTACGCCTTATTGATTGCAGCTCGAAGGCTCTGACCTTACTTTCAAGGACACACCATAATACTGCTCACCGACCAGTTGATCAAGGCGGTTCTACATCGAGCGGATGCCTTTGGGAGGATAGTGAAATGGGTAGTCGAGCTCACGGAGTTCGACATCGACTACCGATCTTGATCGATGATAAAAGCCCAGATATTAGCAGACTTCGTGGTGGAATGCACTATCCCGGAAGAGGCCAAACTTGGACGAGATGAAGCCGACAACCCAGGGCTCCAGCCGAACTCCCCTGAAGAAAGAACAGATCTCCCTGATGGTTTTTGGGCCCTCTACATGGATGGTTCCTCCAACATGTCAGGTGCGGGCGCAGGCCTGATCTTGGTCAATCCAGATAGAATTATCGTGGAGTATGCACTGCGCTTCAAATTTTCTGCGATAAATAATGGAGCAGAATATGAAGCTCTGATTGCAGGACTGAGGATCGCCAAAGAATTAGAAGTAGATCGGCTTCAAGCCTACAGTGACTCTCAATTAGTAGTGGGACAGGTCAGCAAAAATTATGAAGCTCGAGAGAATAGTATGGCTAAGTATCTCGAAAAGGTAAAGGAGATCATCCCTACCTTCGGCAGCTTCGACATCAGGCAGATCCCAAGAGCAGAAAATACCAGGGCCGACCTCCTCTCCAAGTTGGCTACACTGGCTCCGGCTGAACTGCCTAAGGAAGTCTTCTTCGAAGTTTTGAAGTGCCCAAGTACAGAAGAATTATAGCTTGTGGTGGAGATCAACCATGAACCCAGCTGGATCGACCCGCTGGTTGCATACCTCAAGGACAGGGTTCTTCCTCCTGATGCAAAAGAAGCTCGGAAGCTTAGGAACCAGGCCTCTCGATATATCCTTTACGAAGGCAAGCTATACAAGAGGTCGTACTCTTTGCCCCTCCTGAAATATCTCCGGCCTTCTGAAGCTGACTTCGCCTTGAGGGAGGTACATGAGGGAGTCTGTGGAAGTCACCTAGGGGCCAGATCTTTATCCCACAAATTACTCCGACAAGGTTATTACTGGCCTACCATGTACCACGACTCCGTCAAATATGTCAGAAGGTGTGATCGGTGTCAGAGATATGCAAATATCCAAAGGAAACCGACCTCCGAACTTACACCATTGAGTGCCCCATGGCCGTTTGCGCAATGGGGGATGGATATCCTTGGACCTTTTCCCATGGCATCCGGGCAGCGGAAGTTCCTCCTGGTGGCAATAGACTATTTCACCAAGTGGGTCGAAGCTGAACCTTTGGCAAAAATCACAGAAGCTAAAGTGCAGGACTTCATCTGGAAGTCAATTGTTTGTAGGTTCGGCTTACCCAGAACCCTCATTACTGATAATGGGCGGCAATTTGCTGGAGCAAGGTTTGTCGAATTTTGTGAGGACCTAAATATCTCCCATAACTTCACTTCGGTAGCCCATCAACAGGCAAACGATGAGGCCGAGGTGACTAATAGGACTCTGTTGCAAGGAATCAAGGCGAGACTTGAAAAAGCAAAGGAAACTTGGGCAGATGAGCTTTATCATGTGTTATGGACATACCGAACTACTCAGAGATTGCCCACAGGGGAGACCCCCTTTGCCTTAGCCTTCGGGACAGAAGCCATGATCCCGATTGAACTCAAGCTTCCATCGATGCGAGTCGTGGCATTCGACAAGCAGCACAACCCACAGGATCTTAAGACCAACCTCGACTTGTTAGAAGAAAAGTGGGAGATAGCTCAAGTTCGGATGGCGGCTTACAAGCAGAAAGTAGCCCGCTACTATAATTCCCAGGTCAAAAGCAAAGCCTTCAGGATGGGAGACCTGGTACTTCGGTGAGCTGCTATCTCACAACCTCAGAATCAAGAGAAACTTGTCCCGAACTGGGAAGGCCCATATGAAGTCAAGGAGGTAGTCCGGCCCGGAACATACTACCTAAAAGAGCTCGGAGGAGCAGACTTTCTGCGACCATGGAATTTAAAATATCTGCGAATGTATTACCAATAGCTTTGTCTTAAATAAAAGTTTCATATTTGCATATTTTTTCTTTTAGCACGAGCTTATAACGACAGGAAGTAACTCTCTCATACAATCGAAATTAAGCTGTTCCTAACATGAACAAAGTCGAAGGCTCGGTTACTTAAAGATCGGATGGGGGGAGAGACCCTTGCAACGGCCCTTATATGCCCCCACAGCCTTGTTAGGAACAGGAGGAAAACCTCATCCTAATACGAGCAAAGTTGAAGGCCTGGTTACTTAAAGACCAGATAGGGGGAGAGGTCCTTGCAACGGCCCTTATGTGCCCCCACAACCTTGTTAGGAACAGGAGAAAAATCTCATCCTAACAAGAGCAAAGTCGAAGGCCCGATTACTTAAAGACCGGATGGGGGGAGAGGCCCTTGCAACGGCCCTTATGTGCCCCCACAGCCTTGTTAGGAGCAGAAGAAAAATCTCATCCTAACATGAGCAAAGTTGAAGGTCCAGTTACTTAAAGATCGGATGGAGGGAGAGGCCCTTGCAACGGCCCTTATGTGCCCCTACAGTCTTGTTAGGAACAGGAGGAGAACCTCATCCTAACATGAGCAAAGTCGAAGGCCCAGTTACTTAAAGACCGGATGGGGGGAGAGGCCCTTGCAGTGGCCCTTATGTGCCCCCACAGCCTTGTTAGGAATAAGAGGAGAACCTCGTCCTAACATGAGCAAAGTCGAAGGCCCGGTTATTTAAAGACCGGATGGAGGGAGAGGCCCTTGCAGCGGCCCTTATGTGCCCCCACCGCCTTGTTAGGAACAAGAAGAGAACCTTATCCTAACATGAGTAAAGTTGAAGGCTCGATTATTTAAAGATCGGATGGAGGGAGAGGCCCTCGCAACGGCCCTTATGTGCCCCCACAGCCTTGTTAGGAACAACAGAAAGACCTCATCCTAGCATGAGTTGAAATTGGCTACGTCGGAAACAGAAGGAGAACCTCACCCTAACACAAAAAAGATTCGATCGATCAGGATCGGATGAGGAGAAAAGCCTCCTCAGTGGCTCCTCTACATCCCCACAACTCCGCTAAGAGCAGAGAGAAAACCCTCGCCTAAAGGGAAAATCCTCACCCAAATAAAGAGAAAAAGGGAGATAAGAAGGGAAGGCGACGAACTACACCAGCGATAAGTGAAAAATAAACTACGTCAAAGATACGAGGGATCTCGTCTCAATGAAGAAGGATATTCCTATCAAAAACCCTCAGTCGTTAAAAAGGAAACTCAACACAGGCCAAGGAGAAATGAACAAAAGAAGTTCGGTAAACGACAACTCAATATAAGAATAGACAAGGTAATGGAAAATTTTCTTTTCATTTCATTAGTGAAGTGTACATTACAAAGCCTTGAAGATCAAAAAATAAGAATGACAAGAAAAGAAAAAGAATACATGGAAGGATGAAAGATAAAAAAAAAAAGGGCTCTAAGGAAGCTCAGCTTCTTCCGACTTCGAGCTCTCGGTTCTGGTCCTTATTAGGGATTGCTTTAAGTTTTTGACTTCCTCCTCTAGTTCCATCTTTCTCAGCAGCATATCCCGGTACATCTGGTGGAACCGCCGGCTCTCGCCCTCCGACTCTTGAAGTCTCTTCCTCAGGACCTCGGACTCTGCCTCGACATCTTTGATCGCTTACTGCTCGTGGACCAGCTGAATCTTTAGCCACTGCAGTTCGGTCTCCTCCCGCCCAAGGGCCACAGATAGTTCTACCATGGTCCCCCTCAAGGAGCAGAGCTCGTCGGAGCCTTATGCAGAGGAAAATTGGACTCTCTCAGAAAACTGCCTCTGAAGGCGGGCAACTTCATCGGTCACCGTCTGGAGCTTCCTTCAGTAGTCCTCTACTTGCCTACTCCAGCCGACTCGGTAGGTGTTGTAGTTCACCTCGATGTCCTGCAGCTGCTTTTGAAGGTCAGAGAACTTCTTCGACTAGTCTCGATCGCAGTCGGCCTAGATTATGAGCCAAGATGAGCTCCCTTCCAACTGGCTGATCTTCTCTCGTGCGGTCACTAGCTCGACTTCAAGGGAGCTGATCTTGGAAGCTTGAGTCCAAGATCGATCGCTGGTATATTTTCGAAGTTCCTCGAGCTCCATCATGAAGTCAGCCTTCCTCCGGGTATAGTCCATGAGACCCTTTTTGTGGAGGTCCTGAAAGTGAATAGCCTCCGCAGTGACTTCCGAATGGCTCTTCCTCAGCCGGTGAAGTTCATCTTCCAACTTCTTGAATTTCTTCGTGGATTTCTTCATCAACTGACAAACTTTCCTTCTGAGGTCTCGAATCATCGACTTCAGAGGAATCTCCTGTGGCAGGGGAAGAGCTTCGACAGGGCACTGTCATTGGGAGACAAAAGCGCCATGACTCAAATTAGTGCAAGAAGATAAAAGAGAAGGAAAAGAATGCAGAAGAAAAAAAAAGGGGGGCTCTCTATAAAGAAGAATCTGATTTTATTGATTAAATAATTTTTAAGTACAAGAGAACAAAGAAAAGTCATCACAAAGAAAAAATACAAAACTAGAGGTTTCGGACCTCTAGGGCAGAAGTGAAGGGGCTCGGTGCTCCAAGAAGGTCAGTAGCTACGGCTGCAGCGATCGAAGAGGTCCCGACTGGAGGAGGACCGACAGCGACTTTGGAAGGTCCGACTTCGTCGTCGGATGCCTCATCCAGGAAGTCGAGGTCCAGCTCGGGATACTTTCCAGCCACCTTCTCTTGGTAGAGTTTGAAACCCTTGATGAAGGCATCCTGACCGAACTGGACCTGTAGATCCTCCATCTCGGAGGAGGCCTTGAACTCCTCCACTACTCGGGCCCCTGCCTCCGAGACAAGGGACGGGATCTGCGCCTTCAGCTTGGAAACCTGCGCCTTCAGTTCGGAGACCTCGGCCTCTGCCTTCTTTTTCTCCTCCTCCAGGGCGGTCCTCAGATCGGACGAGATTTATCCCTCCTTCTGCAACACCTCCTGGAGACTGGTGACCTCGACGATCTTCTCCTTGAGGCAGACGGCCTCAGCCAGGCGACCTTCCTTCGCCCGAGCTGCCTCCCTCTTTGTGATCTTCACCGCCTCGACGTTGGCGACAAGCTAGTGTCCAATCTGCAAGAGAGGCCGGGGAGTCAATATAAAGGCTAAGGAGTAAATTAAGTAAAGAAGCAAGAAGGAGAAAAAAGTGAATTAACCTACTTCGAGAAAAGATCCCAGAGAGTCCCAGACCCGCAGCTTAGGATCAGTGAGGACGATCTTCTGGACGACCTCGGGCAGAATACACCCTTCGACCAGCCTCTTTATTAAATCCCTATTGTTGAAGGGATTTTCCCCCAGGTCTTCCTCGGAGCCACCGGCCCCCTCGACGGCAGCCTTGCGGCTGCGGCTCTTTCGGGCCAGGATCTTCTTTCTCCTCCTCCCTTCAGCCCCGGATGCCCCCTCGGGATGAGCCTCTGGAGCAGGATCCTCGATCGGGGGGCTCCTTGAGGAGGCTCGGGGGACTTCGTATTCGACGTCGGAAGGGACGTCGACGGCCACAGCCACCTGAGCAGACGCGGTCGAGCTTGTCTCTTCCATCCTGGCTCTCTTCGCTGACCCCGAAGTTGAGGCACCTTTTCTCTTGTGGGTCTTGAGACCTTGGGCTAACCTTCGAGCCATGCCTGCATCCATGTCTGCAATAAAAGAAGACCAACACGGCTCAGAGATAGAATAAGAGAAAGGAAAAGTAGCAAATAATAATAATAATAATAATAATAATAATAATAATAATAATAATAATAATAATAATAATGGTACTGACAGGGTTAAGAGGACTCAGGCTGACGTTGAACAAGAGTTGTTCCTTCAGAAGTTCAGAGAGGAGGGGGGCTTGATAGGCCTCGAGCTTTTTGGAGGCTTCGAGGTCATCCCTTTCCAGGCTAGAAGCCCGGAGGACGGAATCCCTCAAAGAGCCCCAAGGGGGTAATCCTAGTTCCAAGGTCGGGCATCGGACATAGAAGAACCTCTCCTTCCAGTTGTGGATAGAAGAGGGAGCGCCTTTCAGCAACCCCTTTCTATCAAATTGGAGGGAGAAGTACCACCAGTCCTTTATCGAAGGGTGACGCTTGAAGGTATAGAAATTCTTAAACAGAGAAAGGGTTGGCTGGACTTCGGCAAGGCGACAAAGGGAAAGAAATCCTATCAAAAACCTAAAGGAGTTCGGTGCTACTGAGACTAGAGAAATATTTAGAAAATGAAAGAGAGCAACGACAAAAGGCGAAAGTGGAAGCCGAAGTTCGGCATGGAAGGCCTCCTAGTACAGACAAAAGCGGCCGGGAGGAGGGGCGCTAGCCCGATCAGTTGGCCCGGGAAGCTCCCGCTCGTACTCCGGAGGAACTCCATGTTGTGATCCAGGTGGTGTGCCCAAGGCCCAGGGGACCAAGGCTAAGGCCAAGGTCCATCATTCATGAGGGCTTCATGGAGGCTCTAGGGCTAGTTGGGCCCTAGGTTGAAAGGTTGTGGGCCTTTCAGGTTCTTGAGGTCTAGGTTATGTGGGCCTCAAGGGACCAACTCTTTATGGGCCAGGTCTGGGCCCAGGATAGATGAGATTAGATCGAGTCATGGGTGTACATGGGCTTGGGTTAACCTAATCTCCCATAGAATTGGTCAAGGGAGTTTTGGGTTTGGGTTACTTGACCCTGTGTTTAAATATACATGCACTGTATAGGTTTGATTAAGCCAAAGAATATGAAAACTCTTTCTCCTATGTCTCTCTCTCTCTTCTCCCTCTCTCTTCAGCTATTCTCCATATCCCAGGAGCAAGAAACCCTAGGGTTTCTTGCCGCCAGGTCCACAGAAGGCAGGAAAAGCAGGGGAGGCGCTAGCCCCTCCCCCTTTGTGCTGCCAACCATATTGCCTCTCTCTCTCTCTTGTAGCCATCCAAACATCAGGTCTAGGACTTGGAATCTCTTGCTATAAAGTTAGTACAAGTTTCTCTCAGATCTGGAGTTGATCTGAGGTCGTTTGAGGCACGGGTGAGATCTCCATCAACAGATCTACAGGAAAGGCTGCAGCAGGATAGATCTGTAAGGTCTGGTTCTATCTACCTTCTTCCCTATCTAAAATACTCTGATTTAAGATCTATAAATTGGAAGACCTCGGTCCAGGCCTGATCTGATTGGATACCAGATCTTGGATTTTTTAGAGGTGATCTTAGAGGTGTTCTTCATCTGGAACGAAAGGCTGACGAAGAAGACAGCAACCAGGCTGATTTCGTCAAGGGCCTTCGATCGAGTCCAGAAGTCTCCAGATTTGTTCGTTGCTAGTTTCACTACACCCAAGATCCATGGGAGGAGCCAGGATCATGCTTCAATAATTGGTATCAGAGTCACAGTGGTGAGGAAGCGGTTCCAAGCACGAGAAGTTAAAGATCTTAAGTGCTGAAAATTTTCAGCAAGGTACCATCAAGGTATATTCTACACTTCTTGATTTTATATTGCTTGTTTGGCTTGGATCCAATCATGGGCAGCAATATGACGGTCGATTTTGAGAAGTTTGATGGCAAGAAAAATTTTTTCATATGAAAAATCTGGGTGGAGGATCTTCTGGTGTAAGCAGATCTAGATGAGGCTTTGGATGAGAAGCCTGGGGGAATGACAGATAGACAGTGGGCATCGTTGGAGAAGAAAGCATACTCGATGATCAGAGGATGTTTGGCGGATGCGGCGTTGTATTCGGTGCTGGAAGAAAAGACCCCAAAGGGCCTTCGATCGAAGTTGCACACCATATATATGGGAAAGAATATGTGCAACAAGCTAATGCTGAAGAAAAAGTTGTACAGTCTTTGGATGCAGGAGGGATCTGATGTGATTGGCTACATTCAGAGGTTCGACCAGTTGTGCACGGAGTTGATGAATATCGAGGTGAAGCTGGATGAGGAGGACAAGTCTCTGTTGCTTTTGTGTTCACTGCCAGGATCATATGACTCTTTGGTGACTACACTGCTCTACGGCAAGGAGACTCTGGAATATGAGGACATGGTCTCGATGCTGAGGTCTAATGAGCAAAGATAAAAGTTGACCAGAGATCGGGCTCCCCAAGAGGGTTTGGCAGTAGGGGAGAGGACAAGTAGAGGCAGAGGCAGAAGCAAGTCCAGGGGGCGGTCCAAGTCTAGGAAGGGAAAGAAAGAGATGAAATGCTTCAAGTGCAGCGAGTTCGGGCACTTCAAGCAAGAATGTCCACTATGGAAGAGCAAGAAGGGAGAAAGAAGTGGCTCAGAATCAGTGAGTGCAGTTGCTGGGCAGCAGGTGGAGGATGATCTACTTATGGTATTAGATGGTCACAGGCATTACACAGAGGAGTGGACACTAGACTCTGCGTGCTCACATCACTACACACCACACAGGTCTTGGTTTGCGACATACACCAAGACAGATGAGGGATCAGTGACTCTAGGCGATAATCATCCTTGCAAGGTGGCTGGGATAGGGACAGTCAGGGTGATGATGTTTGATGGGATTGTGAGGACATTGACAAATGTAAAGCACATCCCGGAGCTGAAAAAGAATCTGGTGTCACTAGGCTACTTGGAGCGCAGTGGATACAGCTTCAGCAGTAGGGCTAGAAGCAGAGTATTAAACATCTCCAATGGAGCTATGGTGGTGATGAGAGGCAGGAGGTTGGACAATAATCTCTATCGCATGAAGGGATCTGTGGTGATCGGAGAGTCTGATGCAGCAGTTGCAGCACAGGACCAGCAGGGGGCTTACAGGATGTGGCACTACCGCCTAGGCCATATGGGTGACAAGGGACTGAGGGAGTTGAGCAGGAGAGGACTCATCTCTGATCTGGAGGATGGTGCTACAGGGGAGATCTGTGAGCCTTGCTAGATGAGAAAGCAGAGGAGAGTTTAGTTCAACATCAGTACAACCCGCAGTGCAGTCCCTCTGGAGTTAGTACACATGGATGTGTGGGGACCAGCCCCAGTTTCAGCTAGAAATGGGGCCAGATACTTCATGACCCTGATTGATGATTTCTCAAGAAAACTCTAGATTTACTTCATGAGAGAGAAATCTGAGGTCTTCACTAAGTTCAAAATCTAGAGAGCTGAGGTGGAGAAGGAGTAGGGGAGGAGCGTGAAGTGTCTGAGGTCAGACAATGATGGGGAGTACACCAGCAGAGAGTTCTAGAACTACTATGAGGAGTGTAGGATCAGGAGATACTTCTCAGTTAAGGAGACTCCACAGCAGAATGGGGTGGTCGAGAGGATGAACAGAATACTTCTAGAAAAGGCACGATGCATGAGGCTGCAGGCAGGGCTTCCAAAGGCATTCTGGGTTGACACAGTTGACGCAGCGGGTTACTTGGTCAATCGGTCACCTCACACCAGGTTGGATGGTAGGCTTCCAGAGGAGGTGTGGTCTGGGAGGACAGTTGGGCTGGGCCATCTACGGGTATTTGGGTGCACGGCCTATGTGCACATTGGAGCTGGTGAGCGGAGCAAGCTAGACGCCAGATCACGCAAGACGGTGTTTCTTGGCTATCCGTGAGGAGTTAAGGGATACAGGCTGTGGGATCCCTTGGAATAGAAGGTTATCATTAGTTGGGGTGACTTTTGATGAGGAGTCAGTCCTACAGAGGTGAGCAGGCATGGAGGAGCAGCCGGAGCAGGAGGAGGTCCAGCAGGGCGCTGCTTGATAGCTTACCTTTTTGATTTTGCCTCTTACAAGTACTACGAGAGGATATGACATTTAGGTGGAGAACCTACCTAAGGTGTCTCCACAAGTGGAGAGGACTCAGACGGATGATCGAGGTGGAGAGGTCCAGCAGGAGCGAGCTGGATCGAGGATTGATATCGGTGTTGCCCTACACAAGCCCAAGAGGACCATCAAGCAACTGGATCGATATGGCTTCGAGGAGACACTGTCATATGCCCTGATGACAGTGAATGGAGACCCATATACATATCAAGAGGCTATTGAGAGCTAGGATAGAGAGCGGTGGGTCCAGACGATGTCCGAGGAGATGCAGTCTCTCCACCAGAACCAGACGTGGCGATTGGTGCACTTGCCATAGGGGAAGAGGCCCATTGGCTGCAAATGGGTCTACAGTCGCAAGGAAGGGCCTTCAGAGCAGGGAGGTATCAGATTCAAGGCGAGATTAGTGGCCAAGGGATACTCCCAGAAGGAAGGCATCGACTTCAGCGAGGTTTTCTCTCCCGTCGTCGGACATACTTCCATCAGAGTGTTGCTGAGCATTGTAGCAGCTCAGGATTTAGAGCTGGAGCAGATGGATGTCAAGACGGCGTTCCTCCATGGGCATTTGGAGGAGAGGATTTACATGGAGCAGTCATCCAATTTCAGGAATCCAGGATCAGAGGGAAAGATTTGTTTGTTGCAAAAGTTGCTGTACGGGCTGAAGCAGTCGTCGAGGCAATAGTACAAGTGGTTCGACTCCTATGTGCGCAGCATTGGACTTTCCAGGTGCGAGTTTGATCCCTGTGTTTATATTCAGTCTCTTGAGGATGATTTTAGGGTGTTTCTACTCTTGTATGTGGATGACATGCTTATAGCATGCAAGAGTAGGAAGGTTGTGCAGGATCTGAAGGCATCCTTATCTCGGGAATTTGAGATGAAGGATTTGGGCCCTGCAAGGAAGATCCTATGCATGGAGATTTTCAGAGATCGAGCTCGGAGGGTGCTGCATCTATCTCAGGGGGGCTACATACAGAAGGTCTTAGAGAGGTTCGGGATGAAGGGAGCAAAGCCGATGGAGCTGCCACTTGCCGGTCACTTCAGACTCTCGAAGACCATGGTGCCACAGACTGAGGTGGAGGCTCAGGAGATGGAGATGGTTCCTTATGCTTCAGGAGTTGGGAGCTTGATGTATGCGATGGTCTGTTGTAGGCCAGACATCGCTCATGCAGTGAGTCAGGTTAGCAGGTTCATGGCGCAGCCTGACAGGGAGCACTGGAGAGCTCTGAAGTGGATATTCAGATACCTGGTGGGTTCAGTTGGAGTTGGCATCTGCTACGGACAGCAAGGAGGTGCAGTGGGATACTCTGACATGTCCAGGGAGGCTTAGGGGCTGATTGGCGGTTATGTAAATGCAGACTTCGGTGGAGATGTGGATACCCGGAGGTCTACGACAGGCTTCATCTTTAGCCTGTATGGAGGTCCTATTTCTTAAAGATCGAGTCTGCAGCCTATCACGGCCCTATCCACTATAGAGGCGGAATACATCAGGTTGACAGAAACAGCTAAGGAGGCAATTTGGCTGAAGGGTTTGTTGACGGAGATGGGCCTTACTCAGGAGGTCATTAAAGTGCATTGTGACAGCCAGAGTGCACTTCTACTAGCACAGAACTCAGTCTATCATGCAAGGACAAAGCACATCGACATTCGGTATCATTGGATCAGGGAGCTTATGGAGGATGATGAGGTGGAGTTGGTAAAGGTACACACCAAGGAGAACCCAGCTGATGCACTTACGAAGGTACTTCCACGGGACAGCTTTCAGAGATGTGTTGAGCTGATTCTGCTGATGGACAGAGTGGAGCTCGTTGAGGCCTTAGGGTACCAAGGTGGAGATTGTTGTGATCCAGGTGGTGTGCCCAAGCCCTAGGGGACCAAGGCTAAGGCCAAGGTCCATCATTCATGAGGGCTTCATGGAGGCTCTAGAGCTAGTTGGGCCCTAGGTTGAAAGGCTGTGGCCTTTCGGGTTCTTGAGGTCTAGGTTATGTGGGCCTCAAGGGACCAACTCTTTATGGGACAGGTCTGGGCCCAGGATAGGTGAGATTTGGTCGAGTCATGGGTGTACATGAGCTTGGGTTAACCTAATCTCTCATAGAGTTGGTCAAGGGAGTTTTGGATTTGGGTCACTTGACCCTGTGTTTATATATACATGCACTGTATAGGTTTGATTAAGCCAAGGAATACGAAAACTCTTTCTCCCAAGTCTCTCTCTCTCTCTTCTCCCTCTCTCTTCAGCTATTCTCCATACCTCAGGAGCAAGAAACCCTAGGGTTTCTTGCCGCCAGGTCCATAGAAGGCAGGAAAAGCAGGGGAGGCGCTAGCCCCTCCCCCTTTGTGCCGCCAACCATATTGCCTCTCCCTCTCTTGCAGCCACCCAAACATCAGGTCTAGGACTTGAAATCTCTTGCTATGAAGTTGGTACAAATTTCTCTCAGATCTGGAGTTGATCTGAGGTCGTTTGAGGTGCGGGTGAGATCTCCATCAACAGATCTATAGGAAAGGCTGCAGCAAGACAGATCTGCAAGGTCTGGTTCTATCTTCCTTCTTCCCTATCTAGAATGCCCCAATTTGAGATCTATGAATTGAAAGACCTCAATCCAGGCCTGATCTGCTTGGGTACCAGATCTTGGATTTTTTAGAGGTGATCTTAGAGGTGTTTTTCATCTGGAACAAAAGGCTGACGAAGAAGACAGCAACCAGGCTGATTTCGTCAAGGGCCTTCGATCGAGTCTAGAAGTCTCCAGATTTGTTCGTTGCTGGTTCCGCTGCACCCAAGGTCCGTGGGCGGAGCCAGGATCATGTTCCAACACTCCATACTAAATCTTTATCAGTGAGAGTTCATCCGGAGTCAAGGAGCTGGGGATGGTGTCCGACGCAAAGACCAGACGAGGTTCGGTCCTAACTACGGGTTTGTCTACGGTACAAGGACTTTGGGGAACTGGGACTGACGAACTCCTAGAACCGCTAGAAGAAGAGATATCGAAAGATATTTTGGATCAAATGGAAGCCACAAAAATTCCAAAAAAAATTAAGAAAAATAGCAAACAAGCTCTCGAGGAAGCTAAACGAATGGAATACGAAGAAGAAAGAACAGAAAAACGACAAGAAGTTTTGGAACTAACCTAGGTTGGCTCGAAGAGTGCAGGAAGACGGCAAGGATGATGGAAGTCGACCTGGAGGATGCCTAAGGCCGAGAAGGATGCTAAAGGAAGCTGGAGCTCTCGGGGAAGAGGGGAGGACCGAGAGATTCTCTCAGGCAAAGTGAAACCCCTGAAGGAGGAGGACGTGTTTAAATAGAGCCCGAGATCCGGTGCAATAATGATTGCGGATCTTCTCTGGCTGACCTACACTCGCTGCATGTCCCACTCACCATGGCAGGCAACTGAAAATGGCTGACAGCTGACAAAATCATTATTACACCATACCTAGAGCCACGCCCCAGTGGGAATTTCGAAAAAATCTTTTCGGATCGCTTTGATTTGAAAAGACTCCGGCACCAGCGCGCCAAACACCAAAATATCTAGCAACCACCGAGTGTGAAAATCGAGGGGGACAACTTTGGCTATAAGAATTTCTCTGTACTTTCTTCATTTGGAACCCGAACTCAGAAGTAGGGGGACTGGTGTTGGGTATAAAATACCCCCAGCCGAAGTTTGTAAAAGACCGACCCTTCCAGGACTTTTTCGACTTCCGACCTTGTGTGGTGTCTCTCTGAACCCCCTTGACTGTCCGAGCTTCCATAATACCATCTGGACTTCTCCGACAATGAGCTTCTCCATTCATCTACCGGGCTGCTCCAAAGACTCTCTGGGCTTCACTATCAGTCGATCTTCTACAGTGATCAACTATTCTCCGAATCACTTCCAGACTTCTTTCGGCCATGGATGACCCTACTCTGAACTTCTTTCGGACTTCGTCAATATTCGAGCTTCTCCGACAATGAGATTTCTATAGTAACCAGACTCCATCCAAGTTTCTATGACGGTCGACCACCTTTTGAATTCCACCCGAGCTCCTGCGAGAGCCAAACTTCTACTCCGAACTTCTACAGCAAGCAGTCTACTCCGAACTTCTACAGCAAGCAGTCTACTCCGAACTCCTATAGCAAGCAGTCTACTCCGAACTCCTACTGCAGGCAGTCTACTTCAGATATCTACTCCGGATCCCAGACGAGCTTCTACAATGGAACAGGCTCCACCGGCCAGGTCACCACTCCGAGCTTCCACGACAACCGATCTTTGATCGAGCTTCTACAATAAGCGGCCTCCTTTCAGCCTTATGCAAGAACCGGACTCTGTCCGAACTTTCATAGTGGATAGATTTCAGATGAGCTTCTACAACAGACGGACTCCAGCAGCTGGATTTCTACAACGGTCGATCACCTCCGGTGTCTGTCGAACCTCTCCAGCCATCAACCTTCAATAGTGTCAGCCAGACTTCAACAACGCCATCCAGACTTCCAAAGGATCTCCAGACTCCTCCAGTGGACGAACCTCCCCAACGCCATCCGAAGTCCACCACCGGCCGACCCTCCGCCAGATTCTTCATGAAACCAGACTTCTCCGACGGATAATCTTCAGACGAGCTTCCATATCAGGCAAATCCCAGACGAACTTCTCTAGCAATCAGACTCCTACCGGACTTCACCAACAGAAAGTCTCCATCCGAGCTTCTACAGCAGATGACTCCCGCCTGTAGCATCAGTACCCGAGGCATCCGATAATAGTAGACTCATCAGCAACCTCGAAAACATCCGAGCTTCTCCTAGATCGATGGGATAGAGAGCCATTCCGCTCCATCAGACATCCCAACCGAGCTCCAACCGACAGATCTGAACTCTCTGGCAAGTCACGATAATGGCCACTACCCTACTCCACTCTCTGCAATGGATTCCATGTGGCTCCACCACTCTCTAGTAAGTCGCAATAATGGACACCACTCTACTCTCCGTAACAAACTCCACGTGGCCCTGAACGGCCCCAGACGCCACTACTCTCCGTAACAAACTCCGCATGGCTCTGAACGGCCCACTACCAGGCGGTTACAGACGTCGCTGTCAATCAGTTACGCTCTCTGTCTATAAAAAGGGACCTCCAGATACGTTCTTCTCTAAGCTCTAAACTCTATCTCGAAACTCTGCTAAAATTCTCACTCGAGCACTCCATTTCTGTTGAAGCAGAGTACTGACTTGAGCATTGGAGGGTCTTGCCGGAGTACCCCCAACTCCAGTTTAGACTTTCCTTATAGGTCCCGACGGTGGCCGCGGTCATCTCAACTCCAGCTTCTCTGGCTTCGATGAAATTCTGCACCAACAAAATATATTGATACATTGACTCCTACTAATTCGGAGGGATCAATCTCATCTTGACTCACACACCGACTTGATAAGTACTTGACTGCATTCAAAATCTTTCATCACTAAATTATAAACTCAAATAGTCCGATACCAAAGTACAGTGAGTTGCTTGCAAGTCATCGTGGTGATCTCAGGTCGGAGGGACACTTATATCCATACCCTTCGCGAGCTACCCTTGACAACAGAGTGCTCTGCAGTTAGTCATATTCAGTGACAATGTACTCCTACATCTCATCTGCGTGCCATACTAGTGACTCCACACTATTTGATTATGAGGACAAGCAACGTATATGGCACACAACAACCTACACTTGATATCGCTATCGTCCTAGTAATAGCATATCGTTTGGTCACGAACTAGTTTAAGAATTATACGATAAATCTTTCTTTATTGATCAAAGTAATTCTAAAAATTTCATCACAACATAAGAATTTATTAGAAGATATAATCTTGTGATAAAAAAGGCCAAATAATTTTTATTATTTATCAATTCATATACAATTATAATTAGCACAATCGTCAAATGATTGGCTTTAGGATATATTTTTCAATAATTAAAATTATATCCACCCTATGCTAGTATAGATACAGAAATCAAATTTTTGCTAACAGCAAGTACATAGTAACAGTCTCTAAGAACTAAATTAAATCCTAACGATAATCAAGAGGATAAATGCCAACCGCTACAGTAAAAACTCTTGCTCCATTACTGATCCGAAGGATCATTTCACCTTACCTCAGCCCTCTACTTTCTATCAGATCCTGTATTGAAGTACATAAATAAGTACTAGAATCAAAGTCCATGATCCAACTAGAAGTAGAGGAAATTATTAAATTTGATTCAATTATGAGCAGATCTGACATACCTTCAAAATGTGTCACCCTTCTTTTTCTTTAGGCTCTCAGGTATGTAGGATAGTTTCTCTTCCAATAGCTGTCAATGTTACAATTGGCCGTCAATGTTACAATGGAAACACTTATCTTATGGGCTACTTTCTTGAAAGTGTTCTTCTTGGGCTTACTCTGCTGCTTTTGCTTCTTTGTAGGGTTTTACTTCTTCTTCTAAGTAGACTTTCTCTTGGATGTAGATGCTCGCTCTACAGTAAGAATAGTATCCCTTGAACTTTTCAAAATTCCTTTAGTGGTCACCAACATATTCAATAATTCAGACAAAATGCTATCAATTTTATTCATATAGTAGTTTACTATAAACTACTCATACGAACTAAGAAGGCATTGTAGGATCAAATCCACTTGCAATTCTTTATGCATGGTTATGCCAAGCTTCTTAAGCTCTTTCAAGTCTTTAATCATTATCAGATAATGATCATGGATAGACTGCCCTTCGCACACCTTGGTGTTGAAGAGTCTCTTAGATACTTTATATCGTGCAGTCTAGGTCTCCTCACTATACAACTCTTGCAGGTGTGTTATCATAGTCCTGGCAGTTTGCATGTCCTCATGCTAGCGTTGGAGCTTATTAGACATTGATGCCAAGATATAGCACTTGACCTTATCATCATCATCCGTCCATTTTTTGAATACTATCCTTTATTCAGCAGTTGGACGGTTTGGCAAAACAAAAGGTTCCTGGTCGAGTACATAACCTAATTTTATAAGTTTAGAACTATTCTGAGATTCCTAAGCCAATCCTTGTAGTTGTTTCCGATCAATCAGTCAATTTCAAGAATTTGGGCTAAAAGATTGAAAGCTGACATTGTGAACTGCAGATAGAAAAGATTCTAATTAGACTTTGTACTTGATTTACTATTTATTTTAGGATCTTTAAAAACAAACAATCTTCCCATAATTTCTTCGAATCTTCTGCACTCCTCTGGTAGAGAAACGGAAGCCCTTTGCAATTAGGATTTCAAGTGGGTATTGCAGTCCCATTGATATATGCACATCTCACCTGATAGATATTAGTGATACACATATCGATGAGTGGACAACTCTTATCCAATACTTCTCAAGTATATTGCAGTGAAATTCAATCTCTAAGTTATGAAGGTCTCACCTCACAGATATTGACCTTATTCTTTAATTAAGTCAGACCCACTGTTCAATTCAAGAGCAAAGTCATCATTGGGTCTCTCACATGATAGATATTGGGCCCAACTCTATTTTTACCATGCAACATCTCATGCTAATAGAGTAGTTGTGCCCTCCAATGCAACTAAACCACTGTATCCAGTCGAGAAAAATCAACACCAGAAAGATATCTGCACATCTATAATGGTGGAAGACCGCTAAACTTAATATATGTTGAGAAAATTTTATTCATATCTCTTCTTTTATTTGTTTTAATTTACATCTTATATAAATTTATAATTATCAAGGATCCAATTGAAAGATCCTCAATTGGTTCATCAAGACTGGAACCATGGTGCAAATACATCACATATAGTGAACTCAACACTAAGCACCCAATAAAATTTAATCAACCAAATTGGTCAGGTAAGTTTCAGATTGATGGGAGGCTCCCCGTGTATAGGCAACGATCCTAATTAAATAACCATTATTCTATCACTTATCTTAGACACCAACTGATCAATCAATTTCAAATTGATTTAGCCCATTAGTTTATGCCACCACAGATTATAATTGCAAACCAATTTACTGTGTATTCATAATACACCCTTCCTTAAGGGTCATAGTGATTCATGAAGATCACCACATGTATCCATAAAAATATCCTAACGGTTATCTTATAATCTAAATTTGAGTGATCTTATATTCATATTTAATTTCTTATGATATATTACCTCATCAATCTCTTCTCATCCTAGGACAACCTGCCAGCATAGTGGGTTTTAATCATTATTCCAGAATAATCTTATTTCAGGATTGTAGGGTATAAAATACCCACAGCCGGAACCCACGACGGAACCGCCATCAGCAAGTGCAGCTCCGCCCGGACTCCTACGGGAGCCGGGCTCCACCGCCATCAGCAAGTGCAGCTCCGCCCGGACTCCTACGGGAGCCGGGCTCCACCGCCATCAGCAAGTGCAGCTCCGCTCGGACTCCTACGGGAGCCGGGCTCCACCGCCATCAGCAAGTGCAGCTCCATCCGGACTCCTACGGGAGCCGAACTTCGCCGATGACATCAATGCAGCTCCGTCCGGACTCCTACGGGAGCCGGACTCCACCGCCGACATCAGAACAGCTCCGCCCGTAGGAGTCCGGACTCCGCCGCCGACATCAGAACAGCTCCGCCCGGACTCCCATGGGAGCCGGGCTCCGCTCTCAATATCAACTACTGGTAAGCTCAATCCGGACTCCTATCAGAGCCGGACTTCACCCTTAACTTTGTTTGCAGCGCAGCTCCGCCCGGACTCTTACGAGAGCCGGGCTCCACCGCCGACAGCAGTTGCAGCTCCGCCCGGACTCCTACGGGAGCCGGACTCCACCATCGACATCAGAGCAGCTCCATCTGGACTCCTACGGGAGCGTGGGCTCCGGACTTCACCCTTAACTTTGTTTGCAGCGCAGCTCCGCCCGGACTTCTATGGGAGCCGGGCTCCACCGCCATCAGCAAGTGCAGCTCCGCCCGGACTTCTACGGGAGCCGAGCTCCACCGCCATCAGCAAGTGCAGCTCCGCCCGGACTCCTACGGGAGCCGGACTCCGCCGACGACATCAGCGCAGCTCCGTCCGGACTCCTACGGGAACCGGACTTCACCGACGACAACAGCGCAGCTCCGTCCAGACTCCTACGGGAGCTAGACATCGCCGCCAAACAGCTCCGCCCGGACTCCCACAGGAGCCGGGCTCCGCTCTCAGTATCAACGGCTGGTAAGCTCAATCCAGACTCCTATCGGAGCCGGGTTTCACCCTTAACTTTGTTTGCAGCACAGCTCCGCTCGGACTCCTACGGGAGCCGGGCTCCACCGCCATCAGCAAGTGCAGCTCCGCCCAGACTCCTACGGGAGCCGGGCTTCGCCGACGACATCAGCGCAGCTCCATCCGGACTCCTACGGGAGCCGGACTTCGCCGCCAAACAGCTTCGCCCGGACTCCCACGGGAGTCGGGCCCCGCTCTCGGTATCAACTGCTGGTAAGCTCAATCCGGACTCCTATCGGAGTCGGGTTTCACCCTTAACTTTGTTTGCAGTGCAGCTCCGCCTGGACTCTTACGAGAGCCGGGCTCCACCGCCGACAGCAGTTGCAGCTCCGCCCGGACTCCTACGGGAGTCGGACTCCACCGTCGACATCAGAGCAGCTCCGCCCGGACTCCTACGGGAGCCGGGCTCTGCCCACGACCCCTACCGCCAGGAGGACCTCACCCGCACCTCAACAGAAATCGGGCTCCGGCCGTTATCGAGCTTCAATCGACAGATCCACGCCCCTTGACAGGCCCTCAAAACGACCACGACCCTGCTCCACTTCCTGTGGCGGACTCCGCGCAGCACCATCATTCCCTGACAAGCCGTTGTAACCATAGCCGCCCTGCTCCACTTCCTGCGGCGGACTCCGCACAGCTCCGCTATCCCCAGGCAGGCCACAGCGACAGCCACGAACCTGCTCCACCTCCTGCGACGGATATCATGCGATTCTCCTGTCCGCTGACAACGGACGCTGCTCCACCCCTCATAACAGATTCCACGTGGCGAGTCGAGGTGATGCCCACATGTCTGCTCCATTATCTTTCGCAATCAATTCCCCTGACCGTGGGCGGCCCACTACCAGGCGGTTACAAATGTCGCCATCAGTCCGTTGCCTCCCCCGCCTATAAAAGGGGGACTCAGATATGTTATTCTTTAAGCTCTTTTGCCTTATCTCAAAACTCTGCTAAACTCTCCGTTCGAGCACTCCATTCTTGTTGAGGCAGAGAACTGACTTGAGCGTCGGAGGGTCTTGCCGGAGCAACCCCACCTCCGGTTTAGACTTCCCTTGCAGGTCCCAGCGGCGACCGCGGCTTCCTCAACTCCAGCTTCTCCGGCGCAGACGGATTTTTGCACCAACAGGATTGGCGCTAGAGGAAGGGCCTGTGTCTTCGCAGCACCCTTGTTCTTGAAGGAGCGCTCAACGGAGCCACCTCCGGCCATCTCTCCGTCATCTACTCCTAATCCTCCCCCGCGAGATCGACACCCGATGCCTCCGCGCAGGGCATCCACCCGGCAGTCCACGGCCTCCGCGGCCAGATCTCAGGCTCCGGCCTCCCCTCCCATTTCTCAGCCAGCTCCTCCTCCCCCTCCGGCGACGGCGGTCGGTGCGGAGCAGTTTGACTTGCTGGCGCAGCAGGTCAAGGGCCTCGTCGAGGCCGTACAGGCGATGCAGCAGCAGCCGCCGCAGGCGTCAGCGCATCTGGAAGGGGCATCTCCGGAATGCCAGAACCCGGCGGTGGGGCGGGCCACCTGGGCCAGCCGCCCCGTCCTTCCCGGGAAGGCGAATCCAAGGGTGGGAGCTCTCAGTCGGACCACGACTCCACCCCTGGGAGATCCCTGCCCCCGTTCTGCCAAAGGACCCTCGAGACTCGAAGTCGAAAGGATTTCCTGGACCGGAGGCTCCAGGAGATGAACCGGTGGATCGAAGAACTCCGCCATGCGCCTCCCGCTTACGGTGAGGATATCTGCACTGACCCTCCCTTCTCCTAAATGATTATGCAGGAACCGATCCCGCCGAATTTCAAGCTCCCCCAGTTTGAAAGCTACGACGGGACGTCGGACCCGGTGGACCATCTGGAGGCCTTCCGAACGATGATGCTGCTTCATGGTGCTCCCGACGCCATCTTGTGCCGGACTTTCCCGTCTACTTTGAAGGGAGCAGCAAGGAACTGGTACTCGGCCCTGAAGCCGGGTACCATATTCTCCTTCGACCAAATGAGCCACCAATTCGTGGCCCATTTTGTCAGCAGCCGACGTCCCCGGAAAAGTTTGGAGTCCCTCATCAACATCAAGCAGAGGGAAGGGGAGTCCATACGGGCCTACATCAACCGCTTCAACATCGCGGCGTTGGAGGTCTGGAACTTGGACCAGTCGGTTGCCATGGCCGCCCTGAAAGGTGGCCTTCAGAAGAATGATCTCTTGTACTCCCTGGAGAAGAAGTACCCCAGGGATTTTGCTGATCTGCTGGCTCGGGCTGAAGGATACGCCCGAGCGGAAGAGGCTTTCAAAATGAAGGATGAAGAGACTGCGAGGGAGCGTCAGGCGGGAGATTCTGGTAAGCCCACAGTCGAGAAGAGGCCAAAGGAAGCCCGGCCTCGCTCTCGATCCCCTCCTGGACATAAGCGTGCCCATACTCCCCCCCGGGCACGCAGGCAGAGGAGCCCGGACAAAAGGTTTCGGCGGGGTTCCCCGCCAGGAAAGTTCCGCAGCTACGCCCCCCTCAACGCCTCGAAGGCCCAGGTACTGATGGAGGTCAGGGAGCTGCTTCCTAGGTCGGAGAGGATGCACACGCACCCCGGGAAGCGCAACCCCAACAAGTTCTGCCTCTACCACCGCGATCACGGCCACGACACCGAAGAGTGCATCCAGCTCCAGGACGAGATCGAGGAGCTCATCCGGTGAGGTCGGCTCGACAGATTCATCCGCCGTCGGCCTGAGGGTAGAGGAGACCGGCCAAGAGCCCTCCCACCGCCCGAACTGCAGAAAAGGGAGGAGCAGCCTGGGGACCGGCCTCCTATCGGGACCATCGACTCCATCGCCGAAGGGCCTCTAGGAGGAGCGGGAGAACTGTAAATGTATTGCTTTCTATTTCATTTTGAATCTAGTTTTCTTTTTAGCTAACATGCTCCTCCCACCTAGCATGGATGTATTATGACCGGATATGATTCCTCCAAAAGCACGGCCATGTCAGGAACAGGAGGAGAACCTCGTCCTGACATGAGCAAGGTCAAAGGCCCGGTTCTTTTAGACCGGATGGGGGGAGAGGCCTTACAACGCCCTAATGTGCCCCCACAGCCCTGTTAGGGACAGGAGGAAAACCTCACCCTAACTTGAGCAAAGTCAAAGGCCCGGTTCTTTTAGATCGGATGGGGGGAGAGGCCTTACAACGTCCTAATGTGCCCCCACAGCCCTGTTAGGGACAGGAGGGAACCTCGTCCTAACTTGAGCAAAGTCAAAGGCCCGGTTCTTTTAGATCGGATGGGGGGAGAGGCCTTGCAACACCCTAATGTGCCCCCACAGCCATGTCAGGAACAGGAGGAGGACCTCGTCCTGACATGAGCAAAGTTGAAGGCCCGGTTCTTTTAGACCAGAGGGGGGAGAGGCCTTACAACGCCCTAACGCGCCCCCACAAGCCAGGCTGATAACGAGAACCTCGCACCGGCTCAAGCAAAATGGAAGACCCAGACTCCTACGGGAGCCGGGTTCCGCCACCAAGGTAAGCTTCGCCCGGACTCCTACGGGAGCCGGGTTCCACCGCCAAGGTAAACTTCACCCGGACTCCTACGGGAGCCGGGTTCAGCCGCCAGGAAAGCTTCGCCTGGACTCCTACGGGAGCCGGGTTCCGCCGCCAAGGTAAACTTCATCTGGACTCCTACGGGAGCCGGGTTTCACCGCCCAGGGAAGCTTCGCCCGGACTCCTACGGGAGCCGGGTTCCGCTGCCAAGGTAAACTTCACCCGGACTCCTACGGGAGTCGGGTTCTGCCGCCAAGGTAAACTTCGCCCGGACTCCTACGGGAGCCGGGTTCCGCCGCCAGGAAAGCTTCGCCCGGACTCCTACGGGAGTCGGGTTCCGCCGCCAGGAAAGCTTCGCCCGGGCTCCTACGGGAGCCGGGCTCCACCGCCAAGAAAGTCGGGCTCCATCCGCCACTTCGCCAGCAAGGGTTAAGAATGGTGGCGAGGCTTGGCCACATGACGAGATCGGATGGAAGGGAAGAGCCCCTTCCCACGACAACCTCTGAGCCAAACAGGCCAAACGACGAGAAAGGGTCAACGAACGATAATATTGGTGCTACGCGCGGACAAGGTAACACAAAGTGCTTTTTTCTCATATATGTACTACAGGGCCAGGACGGCCAGAGAAAGAGGGACAAAACGACAAGAAAAGAAAAGGGGTGCAGCTACAAAAAGGGGGTGACTACAAAAGAACTCTAAGGAGGTCCTGCTCCCTCTAACCTAGGGTGATCACCTCCATCCCTCGACCAGGACTGCCTCAGGCTCTCCACCGTTTCCTCTAGTTCTTCCTTCTTTTGTAGTATATCCTGGAGCGCCTGACGAAGTCGTCGGCTCTCAGCCTCCACTTCCCGATGCCACTTCCGCAAAACTTCGGACTCCGCCTCTGCGTCCGCGATGGCCTTCCGCTCAAGCCCCAGTTGGATTTTTACTTGTTGAAGTTCGGCTGTCTTCTCCCCAAGGGAGACAGAAATTCCTTCGACGGTGCCTCTCAGGGCTTGGAGCTCTTCGGTATCTTGGGTGTTAGCAAGCTGTGCCCTAGTAACCAACTACCTCTGGAGATGAATCACCTCGTCCGCCGATCGACGGAATCTCCCCTTGCACTCTTCTACCTGTCGGCGCCAGCTGGCCCGCTGCACATCGTGGCTCATCTCAGCATCTTGAAGCTGCTTCTGGAGGTCGGAAACTTTTTGTGACCATATCTGCTCATCCTGCGCTGTGAGCCGGGATGAGTTCCCTTCCAGTTGGCCGATCCTCCTCTTTGCAGCTGACAGCTCCACCTTAAGGGCGCTGATCCTGGCTTCTTGAGCCCAAGTTCGGTCGCTGGCGCTCTTCATGCAGTCTTCGAGCTCCTTTGCGAAGTTCGCCTTCCTCCGGCTGTAGTCCATGATTGCCTTCACTTGGAGACTCCTGAAGTGGGCGGCCTCAGCGGCGGCCTCGGAATAGCATTTTTTCGATCTGCGGAGCTCGTCCTCCGACTTTTTCAACTTCTTCGTCAGGTGGAGGACCTCCTTTTTTAGCCATTGGATAGTTGACTTCAGCGGGACCCCCAGGGGCAAGGGGAGTGCTTCGGCGGGACACTGCCATCAGAAGAAGCAAACGTCAAAGACCAACTTATTACAAGAAGAAAGGCAGAAAAGAAGGAGCAGGGGGGAGGAAAGGCCATCCACAATAAGAAATTCAACTTTATTGATTAATTTTGAAGACAAGCGGAAAGGAAATATGGCGACAAAAGAAAGATACAAGATCGGAGGTCTCAGACCTCGGGGGCAGGAGGTGGAGAGCTCGGCGCGGGGGGCGCGACTGCGGCAGCAGCGGACGAAGGGGTGGCCTCGTCGTCAGACTCCTCCAAAAAGCTGAGATCAAGATCGGGATATCTGCTGGCCACCCTCTCTCGACAGAGCTCGAACCCCTTGGTGAATGCCTCCAGGCCGAACTGGACGTTCAGCTCCCTCATCTCCGCGGAGGTCTTGAACTCCTCCACCGCAAGGGTCCTGGCCTCCGAGACCAGAACCGGAGTTTGCTCGGCCAGATGGGCGACCTCGGCCTCCACCTTCCTTGCCGACTCCTCCAGGCTTCGCCTCTCCTCCTCCCGGACACGTCTTTCCTCTTCCCGATCTTGTCTCTCTCTCTCCAGGGTCTCCCGGAGGGCAGCCACCTCGGCCGTCTTCGCTTGAAGACGAGCAACCTCGTCTTGGCAGCGCTCCTCCGCCCGAAGGAGGTCCCTTCTCATGCGGCCCGACGCCTCGACATAGGCGAAGAGCTGGTGCCCGATCTGCAAAGACAGATAGAGAATTACAACAAAGACCGAGCAACTGTGCAAATAAAAATCCGCTTACCTCAAGAAAGGACCCCAAGGTGTCCCAAGCCCGCTGCTCGGGGTCGGCACGGTCGATCCTCTCCACGACATCGGACAGAATGCAACCATCGAGCAGCCGACGGATCAGAGCCTTATCGTTGAAGGGGTTCTCCGATCCCCCCTCGGAGCAGACGGACTCGTCTGCAGCAGCTCGGTGGCTGTTCGGCCTGCGGGCCACCGATTTTCTCCTCCTCCCCGCGGCGGGCGCCTCCGCCGGACGGACTTCCGGAATGGGGACCCCGGTCGGCGGGCTCCTTGAGGGAGCCCGGGGGGCCGCTGGCTCGGCATCCGAAGGAATGTCGATTGTCGGGATCGCCTGGACGGGCGCGGCCAAGCTCGTCTCCTCCACCCTGGCCCTCTTCGCCGAGCCAGACGTCGTCGCGCCCTTCCTTTTCTGGGCTCTCATGGCCTTGGCGAGCATCCGTGTGGCTTCGGCGTCCATTGCTAAAAAAAAAAAAAAAAAAAAAAAGAGAAGAGAAGAAGAAAGAAAAAAGAGAAAGAGAAAAGAGGAAAAAGGAGAGAGAAAGAAAGAGAGGGAAGAAGAAGACAAGAAAAGGAAAGATGTATACTTGCTGGATCCTGAGGGCTCAGGCCGATGTTGAAGAGAAGCGGCTCCCTCAGTAGGTTTGGAAGGGAAGGAGCGGGGTAACTCAGGAGCTTCTGGGCGGCCTGAAGGTCGTCCTCTCCCAGGCTGGGAGCCCGGCGGACGGAATCCCTCAGAGACCCCCAAGGGGGCAGGCCCAATTCCAGGGTCGGACAGTAAATGAAGAGAAATTTTCCCTTCCAGTTGTGAATCGAAGAAGGGGCGCCCTTCAGCAACCCCTTCTTACCGAACTGGGGGGAGAAGTACCACCAGTCCTTCGCTGAAGGATGGCGTTTGAAGGTGTAGAAATGTTTGAACAGGGAGAGGGAAGGCTGGACCTCGGCTATATGACAGAGGGAGAGAAACCCTATCAAAAATCTAAAGGAATTCGGGGCGACAGAGGCGAGAGAAATGTCTAAGAAACGAAAGAAGGCGGCAACAAAAGCAGGAAGCGGAAGCCGGAGTCCGGCACGGAATGCCTCCTGGTACAAACAAAAGCGACCAGGAGGGGGAGCGCTGGCCCAGTCAGAGGGGCCAGGGAGCTCCAGGTCGTACTCTGAAGGGACCCCGTACCGAGCCCTTATCAGGAGAAGTTCGTCCGAAGTCGACGAACAAGGAATGGCGCCCGGTGCGAAAACCGGGCGAGGCCCTGCCCCGAACGCGGGTTCGTTCGCAGAGACAGGGGCCTGGGGGTTTGAAGCAGAAGAACTCCCAGAACTTACGGGGGCAGAAGAATCGGAAGACATTTTTCTTTGGGGGAGAACCTAAAGGACCCTAGAAAAGCAAGCCGAGAAGGGAGGGAGGCGCCGGAGGTCAACTCAGGAGAAGACACAAAAGAGGTGGAAGGAGGAGAAGACCCTAGGCGGTAAGAAGGAGAAGGTGGGCACTAACCTATCTTGCTCTGGGGGCCTGGGGAGCGAGAAACGGAAGGCGCTACGACTCGAGAGGGCGTTCGCTAGAGCGGACTCTCGGGGAGATGACAGACGCCAGCAAGAAATCAGAAGCGGAGTGGGGTGCCTGAAGGGGGGAGGACGGGTTTAAATAGACCCTGGGATCCGACGCCATAATGATCTCGAATCCCCCCAGGCCAGTCCGCATCCGACACGTGTCCCACTCCTCGTGGCAGACGGCTGAAGGCGGCTGGTGGTTGGCAGGGTCATAATTGCGCCGTACCTAGGCCAGCATACCTGCGGGGTCTTCGAAGCGTCCCCTCGTACTGCCCCAATTCGAAAAGACTCCGGCACGCACTCATTTAATGCCAAAATATCTGGGAGCGGCGGGGCATGGGATTCGAGGAGACAGTTCCGGCTGTACTTCTGTGTACTTCCTTCGTTTGAAATTCAAAACTCGGATGTAGGGGGACTGGTGTTGGGTATAAAATACCCACAGCCGGAACCCACGGCGGAACCACCATCAGCAAGTGCAGCTCCGCCCGGACTCCTACGGGAGCCGGGCTCCACCGCCATCAGCAAGTGTAGCTCCGCCCGGACTCCTACAGGAGCCGGGCTCCACCGCCATCAGCAAGTGCAGCTCCGCCCGGACTCCTACGGGAGTCGGGCTCCACCGCCATCAGCAAGTGCAGCTCCGCCCGGACTCCTACGGGAGCCGGGCTCCACCGCCATCAGCAAGTGCAGCTCCGCCCGGACTCCTACGGGAGCCGGGCTCCACCGCCATCAGCAAGTGCAGCTCCATCCGGACTCCTACGGGAGCCGGACTTCGCCGACGACATCAACGCAGCTCCGTCCGGACTCCTACGGGAGCCGGACTCCGCCGCCGACATCAGAACAGCTCCGCCCGGACTCCCACGGGAGCCGGGCTCCGCTCTCAATATCAACTACTGGTAAGCTCAATCCGGACTCCTATCAGAGCCGGACTTCACCCTTAACTTTGTTTGCAGCGCAGCTCCGCCCGGACTCTTACGAGAGCCGGGCTCCACCGTCGACAGCAGTTGCAGCTCCGCCCGGACTCCTACGGGAGCCGGACTCCGCCATCGACATCAGAGCAGCTCCGCCCGGACTCCTACGGGAGCGTGGGCTCTGGACTTCACCCTTAACTTTGTTTGCAGCGCAGCTCCGCCCGGACTTCTACGGGAGCCGGGCTCCACCGCCATCAGCAAGTGCAGCTCCGCCAGGACTTCTACGGGAGCCGGGCTCCACCGCCATCAGCAAGTGCAGCTCCGCCCGGACTCCTACGGGAGCCGGGCTCCGCCGACGACATCAGCGCAGCTCCGTCCGGACTCCTACGGGAACCGAACTTCGCCGACGACATCAGCGCAGCTCCGTCCGGACTCCTACGGGAGCCGGACTTCGCCGCCAAACAGCTCCGCCCGAACTCCCACGGGAGCCGGGCTCCGCTCTCAGTATCAACGGCTGGTAAGCTCAATCCGGACTCCTATCGGAGCCGGATTTCACCCTTAACTTTGTTTGCAGCACAGCTCCGCCCGGACTCCTACGGGAGCCGGGATCCACCGCCATCAGCAAGTGCAGCTCCGCCCGGACTCCTACGGGAGCCGGGCTTCGCCGACGACATCAGCGCAGCTCCGTCTGGACTCCTACGGGAGTCGGACTTCGCCGCCAAACAGCTCCGCCCGGACTCCCACGGGAGCCGGGCCCCGCTCTCGGTATCAACTACTGGTAAGCTCAATCCGGACTCCTATCGGAGTCGGGTTTCACCCTTAACTTTGTTTGCAGCGCAGCTCCGCCCGGACTCTTACGAGAGCCGGGCTCCACCGCCGACAGCAGTTGCAGCTCTGCCCGGACTCCTACGGGAGCCGGACTCCGCCGTCGACATCAGAGCAGCTCCGCCCGGACTCCTACGGGAGCCGGGCTCTGCCCACGACCCCTACCGCCAGGAGGACCTCACCCGCACCTCAACAGAAATCGGGCTCCGGCCGTTACCGAGCTTCAATCGACAGATCCACGCCCCCTGACAGGCCCTCAAAACGACCACGACCCTGCTCCACTTCCTGTGGCGGACTCCGCGCAGCACCATCATTCCCTGACAAGCCGCTGTAACCATAGCCGCCCTGCTCCACTTCCTGCGGCGGACTCCGCACAGCTCCGCTATCCCCAGGCAGGCCACAACGACAGCCACGAACCTGCTCCACCTCCTGCGACGGATATCATGCGATTCTCCTGTCCGCTGACAACGGACGCTACTCCACCCCTCATAACAGATTCCACGTGGCGAGTCGAGGTGATGCCCACGTGTCTGCTCCATTATCTTTCGCAATCAATTCCCCTGACCGTGGGCGGCCCACTACCAGGCGGTTACAAACGTCGCCATCAGTCCGTTGCCTCCCCCGCCTATAAAAGGGGGACTCAGATACGTTATTCTTTAAGCTCTTTTGCCTTATCTCAAAACTCTGCTAAACTCTCCGTTCGAGCACTCCATTCTTGTTGAGGCAGAGAACTGACTTGAGCGTCGGAGGGTCTTGCCGGAGCAACCCCACCTCCGGTTTAGACTTCCCTTGCAGGTCCCGGCGGCGACCGCGGCTTCCTCAACTCCAGCTTCTCCGGCGCAGGTGGATTTTTGCACCAACAAGGATGATCCAAGATTGACATATAAAAGTTAATCTTATGTTTAATCAAATTATATTAATTTAAAAATATCTATACCATCATAGATCACATCAAAATTGATCTCTATCTATAAACATCATCTCATATATGAACATATAATAAAGATAAAATTCAGATCTAATAAATTCATGTCATATGAATATTAGATAAAAATTCTAGATGCATGAACATAAGAATATCAGATTTTTCAAATCTTAAAATAAATTTTAGATCTAGAAAACATTAACATGAACATCAAATATCTAAATTTTAAATCTAAAAATAGATTTTCAGATCTTAAAATCCATCTTGAAATCATTCAAAATCTAAATTTTAGATCTAAAAATAATTATCCGATCCAGAATTGTTCTTGATTTTAAATCTTGAAAATATTTTTTAGATCTAAAATCAATCCTTTAAAGAATAATATTCAAAATTTTAGATCTGAAAATCTATCTGAAATCTTAATCTTAAGCTTGTAATGTAATGATCGCTCTGATACCACTTGAAAGAAACACCATCTCATGGTGATTCGTATGCATACAGAATTTTAAAAATTTTATTTTATATAGTAGAACAAAAATTCAGATTTAAATATTTTAAATCCAATCAGATCTAATCTAACTAGTATATATAGAGATCATATCTTATATCCAGGAATCATTACATATACAAGATTTAGATCTATTTTATTGAGATCTGAATTTTATCTTTGCGTGGATAGTTTTAACCATAATTTGAAAACTGTGAATATCTTTTGAGATTTCTTGAAGTCGCACAAGTATTTGATCTCTATAGATATCCATACAGGACTGATTTTGATCGGGAGAATCTAAAGATTACCAGGGTACTAGCTCCCTTACAGATCTTTCTCCCTTCAAATCAAATCTGATTTCTTTTTCTTTTCTTCTTAAGAACCAAGGAAGAAGATGATGAACGAGAGGAAGGAAGAGGACTTTCCTCTTGGGTGGCACCAAGGAGGAGGAGAGGATGGTGGGTGGCAACAAAAAGAGAGGGCCAATGGATCTATTGGTAGTTAGGGCATCCTCTCAATTTGATCCTATTTATAGACCTCAATCCCTTATCCATCTATCCTATTACTTCAAATCAAATTCAGATTTTCAAGATTGGAATCAAATTCAAATTTTGAGATAGATTAGGATAGAGAAAGAGAGGAGATAGAATATCCGGGTCGCACATCTCACCCTGGATCATGCATCCCAATCCTTGGACACGCCCTCTTGGCATGTGGGATGAGAGAGAGTCTCAGTCTAACTAGGATCTCAACTCCCAACTCTACTCTACATTGGTTCTTAATTAAATTGAATTAAGTTTATTCAAATCCTTATTCGATTAGAAATAGATCCAATTAGAACCAAATTAAATATAATTTAATTTATATAAAGTCCAATCATTAATTAAATGACTAAATCAAATAATTAATGATTAATTTAACAACAATTGCTTATTATTCTTCTTTTAACTTACTAACCTTTAGTAAGTCCTCTCTTGTAACTTTTATAACTTAGTCCAATCATTAATTAAATTAATGATTGGGTTCATCCGTGAATCAAATTCACAATTCAATTATTTGATCAAGTTAAATCTCTTTTATATATGACCTCATAAATTCTATTCTATCTATTAGTGAGAAATATCATGATCTCCATTATGGATATCATTAAAATCTCTTTTAATAGATTGTAATAATTTCAATTCATCCAATGAGAATTATTGATCGTCAATTAATTCTTGTGGATCTCATAATCTATCAGTAACATCTAACAGCATGTAATGACAATCCAGCAGAATAAAAAAGTCTGAACCTCTAGGTGTAGTTAACGCATGATTTAATTCTTCTATCATGAGTCCCGATAAGATAGAGACTATGAAAAACTCGTCAAATCCCATCATCTATCATATATAAGATTTAATTAGTTTGAGTTTAACTTATGATTTCTCATGAAAACTCTTTTTTGTTAATCACATCATCGTGGCTACAGTCTTAAGAACTCATCTTCATTCGTCACATAGAACTGCTTGATCAGTGTATTAAATGCAACATAAAAAGTATAAAAATTTTTATTATTTAGTATTTAATATTTTTTATATTTTTTTAAGAATAATTAATTATGAAGACTTAATCGCAAACTAACAAGTAACGATCCTCCCAACATGTGCAAATGAAGTTCGAATCCAAATTTAAATCTATCGTGTGCATGACACATGAAAATATATAGATGTATGGCAGAAACCCAATAGATAAAAGAAAAAAAAAAAAAAAAAAAAAGAAGAAGTAGACCGGTGGTTTTGGAGAGGAAGACATCCATAATTTTATTTGGGATCCACGAGATTAAATGAAGTAGGCGAGCAAATGTGGGTGCGAATTCACGGCTTACAACCTTTTGAAAGTGGGGTGCAATTTGAAGGTTGGTCTGAGTGGGGGATTGATTTGAACATGGGCTGGCACGGTTCGCTCCAGGCAAATGGTCATAGGAGGTGGGAGCTCACAGCGGTTTGAATTCACATGGGCGCGATTTCATGTGGATCCAAGCATGGGTCCAAGCGGGCGTGCATGCGTGGTCTTAATATGGTCTTTGGCGGGCTTCACAGTGAGTGGGACGTGGATTGAAAGAGGCTTAAGCGAGTGCGGACTGGGTTCATGTGCGGGAGAAAGGATGTGATGGGTGCCTGAGATGTCGACAGAGATACGGATGCGACAAATCGAGAAGCTTTAGGATTTTAAAATAATAAAAAGATAAAAAAAAATTTATAAATAGTTAAGAGACCGAGTACGTTCAGGATTCAAAGGGGCAGAAAAAGCTATAAAAAGTAATACAGTAGAGAAAATAAAGTAAAAATTAAAAAAAAATTATAAAAGATCTAAAGAGATAAAAAAAAAATCCAATATATTTTAAAAATTTAAAAAAAAAAGAAAAAAATTATCAACTATCTTCTCGAAGCTGCGTCAATCAACTTTAAATTTTTATTATAATTTTTTTATTTTATTTACTTATTTTTTTAATTTTTTATAATTAGATTTTGATTTTAACTAATATAAAAATTATTTTCATATCCTCTAAGGGTGTATTTGATTTGTCATTAAAAAAATATTTTTTATTTTTTGATTTTAAAAAAATAAAAAATAAAAAATAATATTTGATAATATCATAAAAAATAAAAAGTAAAAATTAATAAAATTAAAATAATTACTTTATATGCAAAGCAAAAATTTTTTATTTTTCAAAACTTGCTTTTCTGCTTTTTTTTGCTTCTGCACATCTAAAATATCAAACCAAAAAATAAAGAGCCCGAACCCTTCTTCCTCGTCGAGCTCTTCACCTCTCCATCCTCTTCTCCCTCCCTTCCTAAATCCTTCTTTCTCATCGAGCTCTTCATCTGCCATCCCCAAATATTATTTTTTGTTTTATAGCAATGTAGTTACCAAACATACTTTTTATTTTTTTACTTTTACTCAATAACAAGAATTAAAAAAAAATAAAAAATATTTTTTAAAAATTAAAAATTAAAAAGTATAACCAAATGCATCCTAAATTTATTTTCTTTACATTTATTGTTAGTAGAAGCTAAGATCTAAATAGTAGATCTTAGTATCAAGTTCTTTTTTTATACTTTTAATTTTTAATTTTTGATTTTAATTATTTTTTTGAATTTTTTTTATATATAAAATCAAAAATTTTAAATTCTCAAAAGCACTATTTTTTCTATGGAATCGATCTGACTCATTGCTTTCTACATATTTTTAATTTTTTTAAAATCAAATTTAGACTGATGATCTTGATATCCTATGGCAACATCACGAAATATCAAGTTTTTAGCACCATTGTCATTCCTCAAGAAAAATGTTTGGAAGAGTTCTAAAGAACCATCATTGTAGAGTTTATAGAAGTCATGAATATCGCTATTTCTGAGGTAACTAAAAAAGTCTTCTGGTTAAAAAGAATTTATTATAGAACTAGGTGTAATATCATGAGATGACACAATACTGTACTGTAATAACATAAGCATCATTGTTTTAGCTAAGGAGCTTGGGTCTCATCAAAATTTTTAGTAAATAAGAGTAATAATTATTCGTGACTATCTTGAGAAGTAAGACTTTGAGAATTAGAATAGACCTCATAGAAATGTGACAGCCTCACGGACTAAACTATCCTGCTAGTAGAGAACTAAGGCACATCTTGAGAAGATGGGGCTTAGGTATATCACAGATTGGCTTCAGTACAAGTAAAAGATTGTTAAATGTATGCCTTAGAAATCAATCAGACTAACATATTAATTCTTTCTAGGACATAATATTATACTTGACTTAATTAATCAGGATAGTTAATTTTTATTCATATAGTATATGTATCCATGAATTATCCAGAAAATTAATAAGATGATGATACATATTCTCAAGAGTTGAGAATTTGAGACATGTGTCATTGATGATTAATTCTTAAATTACTCCCAATCGATGGATCATCATGGAGATGATGATTGATCCGATTAGATTGATACATGGATTGCTTCTCTTTGTGTTGGTGTAAAAATCTGCCTGCACCGGAGAAACTGGAGTCGAGGGAGTCGCGGTCGCCGTCGGGACCTGCAAAAGAAGTCTAAACCGGAGGTGGGGTTGCTCCGGCAAGATCCTCCGATGCTCAAGTCAGTTCTCTGCCTCAACAAGAATGGAGTGCTCGAACGAAAATTTTAGCAGAGTTTTGGGATAGAAAATAGAGCTTAGAGAATAACGTATCTGGGGTCCCCTTTTATAGACGGGGGGAGCAAAGGATTGATAGCGACTGTTTATGATCGCCTCATCGTGGGCCGTACAGGGCCAGGAGAAATTAATCATGAAGAGTAATGGGGTGGAGTCGTGGCTGTTATCATGGCTCGCCACGTGGAATCAGTTGCGGGGAGTGGAGCGGCGTCCGTTGTCGCGACTCGCCAGGGAGTAGTGAAACTGCACAGAGTATCCGTTACAGGAAGTGGAGCAGAATCGTGGCCGTTACTGCGGCCTGCCAGGGAGTAATGGAGCCGCGTAGGATCCGCCGCAGGGAGTGGAGCAGAGTCGTGGCCGTTACTGCGGCCCGCCAGGGAGTAATGGAGCCACGTAGGATCCGCCGCAGGGAGTGGAGCAGAGTCATGGCTGTTACTGCGGCCTGCCAGGGGATCCAGACTTGTCGGTTGAAGTTCGGTTGGAGTTTGATTTTCGCAGAAGCCCGGATGGGGATCATTTGTCGAAGAATCTAGGCCGAGACCTTCAGTAGGAGTTCAGGGCGGAAGTCCGGCTCTCGTGGGAGCCTGGACAAATCCTACCTATAGCTAGAGTCGGAGGCAAAGTCTGGCTTCCGTAGGAGCTCGGACGAAGTCTTCCTGCAATTGAAGTTGGAGACGGAGTCCGGCTCCCGTAGGAGTCCGGATGAAGTTTACCTGCAATTGAAGCTGGAGACGGAGTCCGACTCCCGTAGTAGTCCGGATGAAGTTTACCTGCAGTTGAAGATGGAGACGGAGTCTGTCTCCCGTAGGAGTCCGGACGAAGTTTACCTGCAGTTACGGGAGTCCGGACGAAGTTTACCTGCAGTTGAAGTTGGAGACGGAGTCCGGCTCCCATAGGAGTCCGGACGAAGTTTACCTGCAGTTGAAGTTGGAGACAGAGTCCGGCTCCCATAGGAGTCTGGACGAAGTTTGCCTGCAGTCGAAGTTGGAGACGGAGTCCGGCTCCCCTAGGAGTCCGGACGAAGTTTACCTGCAGTTGAAGTTGGAGACGGAGTCCGGCTCCCGTAGGAGTCCGGACGAAGTTTGCCTGCAGTTGAAGTTGGAGACGGAGTCCGGCTCCCGTAGGAGTCCGGACGAAGTTTGACTACAGTTGAAGTTGGAGACAGAGTCCGGCTCCCGTAAGAGTCCGGACGAAGTTTACCTGCAGTCGAAGTTGGAGATGGAGTCCGGCTCCCGTAGGAGTCCGGACGAAGTTTACCTGCAGTTGAAGTTGGAGATGGAGTCCGGCTCCCGTAGGAGTCCGGACGAAGTTTTTCTGCAGTTTAAGTTGGAGACGGAGTCCGGCTCCCGTAGGAGTCCGGACGAAGTTTGCCTGCAGTCAAAGTTGTAGACGGACTCCGACTCCCGTAGGAGTCCGGATGAAGCCCTCCTGTAGTTGGAGACGAAGTCCGGCTCCCATAGGAGTCCGGACGAAGTCTCCCTGCAGCCGTAGGTCGGACGCCGGTGGAATCCCCGTGGGGTTACTCCTGACACGAACTTCGACTGGGGGGGTTTTACACCCAACACCAGTCCCCCTACTTCCTAGTTCGCACTTCGAGCGAAGGAAGTACAGAAAATTTTCACAGCCGAAGTTGTTTCCTTGAATTCTGCATACGACCGCCCTCCAAAATCTTCGCATTTAATGCGCGCATGCTGGAGCCTTTTTCCGATTAGGGTGATCCGAAAAGTCCTTTCGAAACTCCCTCCAGGGCGTAATCCTAAGCGTCACGCCATAGTGGTCTGCGAACGGTCAACCCTATGCCGTGGTGAGTGGGACACGTGGCGGGCATTGGTTGGCCTAGGGATATCTGCCACCATAACTGCACCAGGCTCCGTTGCTTATTTAAGCTCCCGCCTTTACTCTAGGGGCTTCACTTCGCCTGAGGGTCGACACCTTTCCTCCACCTGAGAGTTTAGCCACTCAGCCACTCCATCGGTGCCCTTTTCGACTCCGAGCGCCCTTCGCACCAGTCTTCGCCATCCCCGCCGGCTCTCCGCCACCTTCAGTCCCCCCACCTCTCCGAGGAGTTCTCCCGTCGGGGCACCCGCCCCGGAGGCCAACCTCGAGAGGATGCCATGGACCAAGAGGAGTGTGAGGAGGAAAACAGCGGCCTGCGAGTTCTCCGACTGTCAAACTATCACCGAGGGTTCCCGTCGCCTTAAAGGGGGCTCGAGGGAGAATTCCTTCAACAACAGGGGTTTAATAACGGGGACCACCGGCGAGGGCGTTCCACCTGAGAATTTCGAAGTAGCCGAATGGGGCGACACCGGTCAAGGGGGTAGAGTTGTCGTCACAAGCTGTGGCGGGATTCTTAACGTCGTCGGGATCGAGGGATCAGAAGCGGTCAGCACCGACGGTGGGGCAGTAGAACTTGTTGCGGGGACGGTGGAAGTAGCGCATGCCGACCTTGCCGGAGTACCTAGGATGATGGTTGTCGTGGAGCACACGGTGGTGGCGCATGCCTCCGGCACCATCGCAGCCTCCGGGATACCTCTGGTTCTTCTTGAAGCAGGTCATCATCGCCGCTGCTGTTGCCTTCGCTGCCCCCTGAATTCTATCCCATCCTTTTTCCCCTAGGGTTGGGGTTTCGATGATGGAGCAGAACGAGGCGGGGGGCGAGAGCCGAGAGACTTATCACACGTACTGGAAAATACTGCTGAGAAGAATGGAACCGAAAAGAGAAGTCGACAGCTTGAAGTGGTCTCCGGTGTATCCCTTTCAAGTCTTGTAGTAATGTTTTCTTTTTCTGGCCCTCCGGGTCTTGTAACCTACATCTTGTTAATCAAAAAATGAGAAGGAGATTTTGTTACTTTGTCCGCACTTTGCATCGAATTACTGCCTGCCGAACTTCTTTCCTTTACCGTTGTTATTGTTGTATTCCCTTCTCTCTCTTTCTTTCTCCCTTTTTCTTTTTTTTTTTTTTTTTGAGGTCGTCCGGAGGTTACTGGTTGTGGCCACGTCGGCTCGCCTTTCTAGTCATCCTTCTTCTTCAGCCTGAATGGCTTTATAATGCATATTTAATAAATAATATGAGAAGGAAATTTTCTGCTACCTCTTTTACTCATGTGTTGAATTGTCGCTTGCCGTGCTTCTTTCGACCTTTGTGTCATTCGGAGGTATCCGATTGCCATCGCATCAGCCCATCCTTTCGTCCGAGGCCACAGATTTGTCTGGGGCCGCTCGGGCTTGGTGCCCCCCATTAGGGCTCGAGCTCGGAGGTCTGAGCTTTTAGTCACCCTGAGGAAGTCGTCTTATCTCGGGCTTGCATTGAGAGCTTTCTTGAAAGCTGGGTTTCTTGATAAGAACCCCAATCCTTGCTGAGGCAAGGTTCTCAGCATATTTGATGCTGTTTGTTTTTCATTCGTCGCCGACGTAGTCCATCGCTTTCCTTTTTCATCGCTTTCCTTTTTAACTCCTCTCCGCTTTCTCCTTTTTCTTTTTCGAGTGGGATTTTTCCCTCTACTCTTGGTGGGGTTGCGGGAGTCCGGCTCCCGTAGGCGAAGTCGGGGCGAAGTCCGGCTCCCGTAGGAGTACAGACGGAGTCTACCTGTAATTGAAGTCAGAGGCGAAGTCCGGCTCCCGTAGGAGTCCGGACGAAGCTTACCAGTGGTCGAGGTCGGGAATGAAGCCCGACTCCCATAGGAGTCCGGGTGGAGTCTTCCCGTAGTCGGAGTCAGAGATGAGATCTGGCTCCCGCAGGAGTCCGGATGGAGTCTGCTTGCGGTTGAAGTCGGGGACGGAGCCCGGCTCCCGTAGGAGTCCGGGCGAAGTCTACCTGCACTTAAAGTCAGTGGCGAAGTCCGACTCCCTTAGGAGTCCGGATGAAGTCTACCTGCGATTGAAGTTGGGGGTGAAGTCTGGCTCCCGTAGGAGTCAGGACGGAGTCTTCTTGCGATCAAAGTCGAGGGCGAAGTCCGGCTCCCGTAAAAGTCCGAACGGAGTCTTATAGCGAAGGGGCCGCTGGGAAGGTCCCCCTTTTTCTCATCTGGTCTTGAATAACCAGACCTTAATTGGTGTCGGGGAGAGGTTCTTCCCCTATTTCTGTCATAACAGGTTTTAGCTCTGGTTAGGACGAGGTTCTCCTCCTGTCCCTAATGCGGCTGTAGGGGCACATATGGGCGCTGCTGGGCCCTTCCCCCCATCCGGTCTAGGTGTAACTGGGCCTTCAACTTTGCTCATGTTAGGACGAGGTTCTCCTCCTATTCCTAACATGGCTGTGGGGGCACATATGGACGTTGCAGGGCCTCTCCCCCCATCTGGTCTAAAGAGAATCGGGTCTTTGACTTTGCTCAAGTTAGGACGAGGTTTTTCTCCTGTCCCTAATAGGGCTGTGGGGGCACATATGGGCGTTGCAGGGCCTCTCTCCCCATCTGGTCTAAAGAGAATCGGGCCTTCGACTTTGCTCAAGTTAGGGCGAGGTTTTCCTCCTGTCCCTAACAGGGCTGTGGGGGCACATATGGGCATTGCAGGGCCTCTCCCCCCATCCGGTCTAAAGAGAACCGGGCCTTCGACTTTGCTCAAGTTAGGGTGAGGTTCTCCTCCTATCCCTAACAGGGCTGTGGGGGTACATATGGACGTTGTAGTGCCTCTCCCCCCATCCGGTCTAAAGAGAACCGGGCCTTCGACTTTGCTCAAATTAGGGTGAGGTTCTCCTTCTGTCCCTAACAGGGCTGTGGGGGCACATATGGGCGTTGCAGAGCCTCTCCCCCCATCCGATCTAGAGAGAATCGGGCCTTCAACTTTGTCAAAAAGAAGTTCCCCTCCCACTTCCGACACGGTTTGTTTTGACTATCCTGTCGATATAAGCTAGTGCCAAGAGGGAAGACATGTAGATATGCAACTTTTATTTAAAATAAAGTTATCGGTAATACATTCGTAAGTTTTTTGAGCATCATGGTCGCGGGAGGTCTGCTCCTCCGAGCTCCTTGAGATAATAAGTTCCGGGCCGGACTACTTCTTTGACTTCATACGGGCCTTCCCAGTTTGGGGCGAGCTTCCCTCGATCCTGAGGTTACGAGACAGCAGCTCGTCGAAGCACTAGATCTCCTGCTCTAAAGACTTTATTCTTGACCCGAGAATTGTAATAGCGGGCGACTTTCTGTCTGTAGGCTGCCATCCGAACTTGAGCTACCTCCCATTTTTTTTCCAGTAAGTTGAGGTTGGCTTTGAGACCTTGCGAATTGTGATGTTTGTTGAATGCCACGACTCGCACTGACGGGAGTTTAAGCTCAATTGGGATAACAATCTCCATTCCGAAGGCTAAAGCAAAGGGGGTCTCCCCCGTGGGCAGTCTTTGAATAGTTCGATATGCCCACAGCACATGATAAAGTTTTTCTGCCCAAGTTCCCTTCGCCTTTTCGAGCCTTGTCTTGATCCCTTGCAGCAGGGTTCTGTTGGTCACTTCAGCTTCGTCGTTCGCCTGGGGATGGGCTACTGATGTGAAGTTGTGGGAGATGTTCAGATCTTCACAGAATTCGATGAATCTTGCTCCCACGAACTGTCGCCCATTATCGATGATTAGGGTTCTTGGCAGACCGAACCTGCAAACGATTGACTTCCAGATGAAATCTTGCACCTTAGCTTCTTTGATTTTCGCCAGTGGTTCGGCTTCGACCCACTTGGTGAAGTAGTCAATCGCTACCAGGAGGAACTTCCTCTACCCCGACGTCACGAAAAAGGGTCCAAGGATGTCCATCCCCCATTGCGCAAAAGGCCATGGGGCACTCAAGGTTGCAAGCTCGGTGGCGGGCTATCTCTGGATGTTGGCATATCTCTGACATCGGTCACACTTTCTGACGTATTCAATCGAGTCATGATGCATCATCGGCCAGTAATATCCTTGGCGGAGCAACTTGTGAGATAAAGATCTAGCCCCCAGATGGCTTCTGCAGATTCCTTCATGCACCTCCCACAAGGCGTAGTCAGCTTCCGAAGGCCGGAGATATTTTAAAAGGGGCAAAGAGTATGATCTTTTGTACAACTTGCCCTCATAAAGGATGTATCAGGAGACTTGATTTCTGAGCTTCCGAGCTTTTTTTGCATCCTGGGGGAGAACCCCGTCTCTGAGATATGTTATCAGTGGGTCGATCCAGCTGGGCTCGTAGTCAATTTTCATCACGGGCAGCGATTCTTCCATACTCGGGCACTTTAGAACTTCAAATAGAACATCCTTGGGCAATTCGGTCGGAGCCAGCGTTGCCAGCTTGGAGAGAAGGTCGGCCCTGATATTTTCCATCCTCAGAATCTGCTTGATGTTGAAGCTACTGAAGGCGGGGACAAGCTCCCTTACCTTTTCAAGATACTTAGCCATGCTGTCCTCCCATGCTTCATAGTTTTCGTTGACTTGTCCCACTACTAGTTGGGAGTCACTGTGGACTTGGAGCCGATCTACTCCTAGTTCTTTGGCGATCTTCAGTCCTGCGATCAGAGCTTCATATTCTGCTCCATTGTTTGTTGTGGGAAACTCGAAGCACAGAGCGTACTCCACGACGATTCCCTCTAGATTGATCAAGATCAGGCCCACGCCTGCGCCTGATATGTTGGAAGACCCGTCCAAGTAGAGGGCCCAAAAGCAACCAGAGGGATCTGCTTCTTCTTTGGGGGAGTTCGGTCGGGACTCCAGGCCGTCAATTTCACCTTATTCAGGTTTGGCCTCCTCAGGGATAGTACACTCCACTATGAAATCTGCCAATATCTGGGCCTTCACTGCTGGCCTGGGTCGGTAGTTGATGTCAAATTTTGTGAGCTCGATCGCCCATTTTGCCATCCTCCCGGAGGCATCTGCCCGGTGTAGAATCGTCTTGATCGGTTGGTCGGTGAGCAGCGTTACGGTGTGCCCTTAAAAGTAGGGTCGGAGCCTCCGGGCTGCAATCAACAGGGCGTAAGTCAGTTTTTCTAATTTAGTATACCTTGTCTCGGCGTCTCTCAACGTGCGACTGACGTAGTAGATCGGCCGTTGGACTTTTGTTTCTTCCTTGACAAGGATTGCCGCGAGAGCCGTGGGAGAGACCGCTAGGTATAAAAATAGTTCCTCTCCAGGCTCTGGCTTCGCCAACAGCGGAGGTGAGCCGAGGTAGCTCCTTAGCTCTTCGAACGCCTGTTGGCACTCAGGGGTCCAACAGAAGTTCTTCGATCGCCTGAGGGTTTGGAAGAAGGGTAAGCACCATTCGATCGACCTCGCGATGAAGCGATTCAGGACTGCCATCCTCCCTGTAAGGCGCTGAATCTCTTTTATCGACTTCGGGGCGGCCATCTCCTGGATGGCACGAATTTTCTTCGGGTTGGTCTCGATTTCGCATCCTGATACCATAAAGCCCAGGAACTTCCCCAAGGTCACTCCGAAAGCACATTTAGTCAGGTTCAGCTTCATCTTATATTTTTGGAGGACACTGAAGGCCTCCACGACGTCGGCGATGTGGTTCATGGAAGATTTACTTTTCACGAGTATGTCATCCACGTAGACCTCCATATTGCGGCCGATCTGCTCCTTGAAGATTTTGTTCACCAGCTGTTGGTAGGTTGCGCCTGTATTTTTTAGGCTGAAAGGCATGATCCTGTAACAGTAAAGGCCACGGTTAGTAATGAAAGCAGTCTTTTCATCATCTTCTAGCGCCATCCTGATTTGATTATAGCCAGAGAATGCATCCATAAAGGTGAGGAGCTCATGGCCCGAGGTCGCATCCACCAGTTGATCAATTCTGGGCAGAGGGTAGTTATCCTTTGGGTAGGCTTTATTCAGCTTTTTGAAGTCTATGCACATCCTCCACTTGCCGTTTGTCTTTTTGACTAGGACAACGTTGGAAATTCAGTCAGGATAACTGACTTCCCTAATGAATCCAGCTTTCAGGAGTTTGTTCACTTCCTCGACTATCGCTTTCTACCTCTCTGGTGCATGACCTCGAATTTTCTCTTTCATCGGTCGATGCTTGGGATCGACGGCCAGGCGGTGCTCTATGACTTCCGTGTCAATCCCCAGCATGTCTGCTGGAACCCAAGCGAAAACGTCCACATTCTTTCGTAGAAAGTCGATGAGATGCGTCCGCACCTCTTTCCCTAGGTTGGAGCCGATCTTCACCACATACTCCGCATTCCCATCGTTCAAAGAGATCAGAACCAGATCTTCAATTGGGCCGCCCCTCTCCTCAGTGAGGTCATCGCGGGCATCCAGCCCATCAACTGGACAGGGGTCGGATTGGTCGCTTCTTTGCAAGGCTATGTTGTAGCAGTGTCTGGCCAGGGCTTGGTCTCCCCTGACCTCTCCGATCCTCTGGTCGGTAGGGAATTTTAACTTCAAATGGTAGGTTGACACGATGGCTCGGAGAGCATTGAAGCCAGGTCGGCCGAGGATCGCGTTGTAGGCTGACGGTGCCTTCACCACCAGGAAATTCACCAGAGCCCGGGATTGCCTTGGATATCGACCCGCGGCCACAGTCAAAGTTATCACTCCCTCCACCGGGACAGCATCACCGGTAAACCCTACTAGAGGGGAGCTAATCGGCCTCAAATGGCCGTCAAGGATGAACATTCTTGAGAAGGCATCGTAGAACAAAATATCGGCCGAACTCCCATTGTCGACAAGAATGCGGCGGACGTCGTAATTAGCTATATTCAAGAAACTACGACCGCATCGTTATGAGAGAATTGAACTCCCTGAGCATCTTCTTCGGTGAAAGTTA